>NC_035445.2:117207824-117507824 GCF_002127325.2 Helianthus annuus | reverse complement strand
AATTAAGGCTATAGTATGATTAATGGGGGTCCTGAGTCGCATAATGATTCAACGGCTGTATTTTTCTGCTATAGTACTTGTTTAAGGCTAAAATGAGTGTTAACTCCTGATCAGGCTTATCTAATACTCATAGTAAATGATTACTCGGCTAAGTGGGAGAATGTAAGATTAAATATATTACGTATTAATATTTAATCTATAACCATCATAATCATTTACATTATAGAGATCAAAATATATTAGAACCTATTATTTAATTAGTTGGTAATTGTTGATGGACCATATTACCCTTAGTAACTAATTAGGTTTCCTCCTGGGTGCTTATATAAGGAGAGTTATGTGGAGGTTTAGGGGTTACTCAGTTACATAATTCACACACCCCATTAGCCATAACATCATCACGAAACCTCCTCTCCTAACCGTTACTCTTTTCGGTTTTCTAAGTCCCCATCATCAGTCAGCACCCTAAGGAGGAACCAGATCAAGATGACAAGCATGTCGAACTCCATTACTGGATTCTCCTCTCCACTATCTGCTGTGACAGGTATGATTTATATTGTTTTCCTTCATGCACAAACAGAACTGAACCAGCACTATAATGACCAACACAACAAGAACAACAATAACCTCAACAAACAACAACAAATAAATGCATACATGACACACCAAATATTGCATGTTTGATATTAGATAAAACGATTGATTAAGATACATTGATACACCCCAAAAAGTCAATGATAAAAAAGGGAGAGAGTTTACTCACAGGTGGTGAAGAATCAATCCACGAGAATTACCGCACGAGTATAAGAGGTAAATTAAATGATCAAATCACCCTAAAATATATATAACAAATATTCTAAATAAACGGACGATAACATCTTTCTTATACTCATTCCAAGATATGTCTTTAATCGTAATTCCTCTGGCCTTAAGATGGCCTTGATGCCATTGTAAAGCCTTTCCTTCCAAATGAATCACTGCAATCCTCATCTTCGAATCCTCTGGTGTTTCATGCACCATGAAGAAATGTTCTACCCTATATATCCACCCATCAACATCCAAACCATCAAATTTGGGGAATTCCAACTTACAGATACTAGTGTTCATGTGTGATCGATCAGATTTTGCAGGTGCAATGATTAGATCATCATCCGTTCCTTCTTTGTTTAACAAATTTTCTGTTAAAGTTGTCAAAGTTGACTGAATTGCCGAATTCAATATCCTGAGATCATCAATTGTTGTTGTGAATTGTTCCATCATCTTTTCGTGTTCTTTAACAAGTTCTTCAAGGTCTTGATTTCGTGTTTTTGTTGCCACATTGGATTGAATTAGACGAATTGACAGAACAATGATCTAATTCGATTGAATTGAAACGAATGGATGAAATTGATCGAACAAATGATCAATCTCGTGAAACTGAAACGAATTTTGTGTTGAATTGATACAGAAACACCAAGATCGATGCTCTGATACCAATCTTGGAGCTCAAATTTAGAGAGAGAAGACCCAAAACCAAACTAATTTGTTATTACCAGACTAACCGTTATAAACGGTATTCCAGACTATTACAGAATTGACACTATAGTCCCTGAACTATTACAAAACGAACCAAAACTAATCAAAGTATTTTCTAATCTAACACTATCACCAACAAGATTTGATATTGAATAGTATTATATTATTATACTATATGTTACTAAACTATCACCAACAAGATTAGATATTGGATATGTATTTAGTGAGCTACCACCAAAGAGATTGTTTCTGATGCTACACAAGTACTGGTCACTTAAAACATGCATTTACATATATGCATTTTTGGCATAAAAACACAAAATTATTCACGTGTGATTTTTCTCTAACATGACTTTATAGGTATAACATTGGAAGGAAGATCGCTACTTCTATAAATGTCAATAGTATTTAGTTAACCGCCAAAGTAAAGGTTTCTTCAAACAGTAAAGCTATCTCCATTACAAAAGTAAAAAAAAAAAAAAAAATTCTGATCACTACAACAAATAACTTACAACAAAAGCCCATAAAAATCAAAATCCCCTACTCCTAGCCGCATCCATCCTCCACTGCCCGACGTATTGCGGCCCAGATATGACGGCATTAGGCGGTAGAACAGGAGGACCTGATGCTGGTGGTGGCCATCTAACTATATTTTGCAACACATTAACCTGAGGTTGGGTCATTTGTGGCCTCATAACTTGTCCTATAGGTGGCATTACTTGATTAACCATATTCGGCGCCAAAGGCGGCTGTATGTGGTGTACAGGCGGCACTTCAGGGCGGCGAAGATTTTGGTGAAGGTGTGGCTGCCATTCCGGCATGTCATCATCTTCATTATCTATATTCCATGGTTTATTTATCTGTTTTGCACCACCATCACCCGTTGCAGTCTGTCCGTATCTATATATAAGATGTCTCATCTGATCTACAGGTGTGGATGGATCAACTTGTGTCGGTTTTGGCCTGAACCCAACTTGGGCAGGGTTTCTCTGCCCGGATGAGTTGGGGTTTCCAGAGAAACTAAACTCGGGCAGGTCATCGTCATCCTGGGCAGCAGTAGCCACCCCAGGACCAAAACCAGGAGGTATGTCGTCATCGTCATCATCATCGTCATTATTCGGCTGTGCGACAGCGGGTTGCACACGGTTGACGGATTTTGGAGTGAAATTTAAATTTGTATTCGCGTTTACATTTCCGTGTCTCCTATGCTTTTTATAATGTTTATGTTGAGAAGACGAAGGCGTGTTATTAAAGCTAATATGAGGTCGTCGCCATACGACTACACCTATTAAGCCGTTATCGTTTAACCTTAGTACATCTGTCTGGTTTTTAGAAAGGTATTTGCATAGCATTTCTATGATCCTCGTATGAGGCGGGCAAAAATAAAGTTCGACTCCAGCGTTTGGTTCACCGAATCCTAGCCGATCATCTGTTACATACGAATCCACCGCCTAAACAAAAAACATATTAAAACAATCATTAAAATAACAAAACTTTATAAAAAAAAAGATACTAAAGAGTTAAAAAGATTTAGAGACACCCTCTTTTTATTAGTCTCACCTCGGAAAGATTGGCGCGGTGAATCTCAGAAGAAGAATCTTTCAAAACAAAATGCACAACCTGCAAGAAAAAAGAAATTGGTTCATTTGATCTATAATTTTTAATTTCTTTTGTAATATTGGTTGGTTTAACACTAAAAGTTAAGAGACTCGAAAATAGTCGAAATATACCATGGCTGCACGGGTTCTAGACATGGGAAGTTCTTGAAGAAACTTTTCGAACGCATCAAGTCTCACTCTACCCTTGATCTCTATAGAATCAGGCCACTCCTTTGTTGATGTTTTCTCACCACTAGAATCGAAAATACATAGAAGAACATACTATTATTAAAAAATAAACGAATAAGAATCCGCAAAATACTGAAATCTGGTCATATATAACTAATTCACTATGAAAAATATATTACAAAAAAAAAAAAAAAAAAAAAAACAACCTGCTATCTCAAGAAGGTATTTAGCATAGATCTAAATTCATCCAATAATAGGAGTAAGTACACGGATGGTACCTGTGGTTTACTAAAAATTTGGATTTGGTCCCTCGCTTTCCAAAAGTACACGGATAGTCCTTGTGGTTTGCACTTTATAACGCATTTAGTCCTCAACCAATAAATCTAAAGGTTTTAGCATGTCCAAGTTAGGAACTAAATGCGTTACAAACACCAACCACAAGAACCATCCATGTACTTTAAAAAAAAAGCTGAGGACTAAATGCGTTACAAAGTGCAAACCACAGGGACCATTTGTGTACTTTTGGAAACCTAGAGACTAAATCCAAAATTTTGATGACCATCCGTGTACTTTACTCTAATAAGAACAAAGCGTTCCGATTAATAAATGTTTCAACCAAAGAAAATAATATTTACTATGAAGTAATTTGTATAATATACCTTCTGAACAGTCCAATAGCCGATACGGATGACGAGATAGTAAGCTGCAGTTCGCCTTCCCACATCTTTTCTCCAATAACCACACTAGAAACAGGAACACTTTTTCTTTCTACAGAAACGTCACTGATTTTCACATCAAATAACGCCTCGTTTGACTCTGCTATCGGTTGGTCAACCCTACCTACAATTTCACTATCAGTTTTAACAGCAATGTCTGGTTTTGTCTCGGAGTCTGTAGGCAAGTTCTCAAATGGAGGCTCAGAATCTAGAGATTCCATAAACTCGTCTACCGACACAATTGGCGGTAAAAATCCGTCGTCTTTAAATTCATCGACGATCAATTCTTGCATGAAATCAGTCCCATCAGCAGGTATAGAGATTTCTTTTTCTTCCGCTTCATGTGCTGTTTTCTTCTTTTTTGGCGGGAATTTAGTAAACGAAGTGGACCCCACGGAAACCTCAACCGAAACACCATCGTCTTGTTCCATCTCAACTTGATACTCGCCTTTGTGAGTTTTCTTAACCAAGCGCCTAACGTCTTCATCGGACTCCTGTAAAACTATCATTTTATCGAGTTCCTCGGCTTTTGCGATTCGCCATTCGGAAAGCTGTTTAGAAGCAAGCTCCTCGGCTGTCATTGAACACAACCGTTCAGGAGAGATGACACCGGATAAAACGTTCTCTCGTAGCTCAGGGTTATTACGGTCTTTTAAATTAAACATTAACGATCTCCCTTTTTCTTTATACTTCTTATTCACCCCGTTAAATAACTTAAATAGCTCCGCTTCGATTCTTGAAGCTAATTCTTGGGGTGATTTTACATTATTTTCTATCCCGTTTGTACCACCATTTTGGCCCGGTTCAGGACCATTGTGTTCTTCCCAGGCCCAAGAAAGCCCATTTCCCTGCAAAAGATCATCTTTGACAAAAAACGTGTCTCCAAACGAACCATCTGCATCAGGCATGACATAGTTGTACTGAGGCCCTTGCCCGTCATCTTTCCCATTTTGCCCTTCTGTGCTTACATCAGGCTGAGGATCCACATGTGCTTTACTTGCTTCAGATGGAGAATTATTATTATCGTTATTGGGTTTTTCTTCATTCTGAATGCCAACAGATAATGCGGCAGCTAATGTTTCTCTCATTTTGGAACGTACGGGTTCAGATGACCCATTTTGAACCTTGGGTGAGACTTCTTGAGTCGCAGTTCTATTCTTTGGTGTCTGGACCCGTTGAGAATTAGGTTTACGGAGCATGGGCTGCAATTGAGGTGATCTTTTGTTCACGTGGGGCTCCATTTGAGCTGCCCGTTTGTCTACACTACTAGGGGACAGGGTTTCTGTTGCTGCCTTTCGTTTTGTAGGTAGCAACAGCTTTTCTGAGCCTGTGTTATTCAACACCGTTTCCATTTCAAGTTCCAGAATAGAAGTCTGCAACCAAACAAAGCAAGAACGTGTGAGCGTTTATTGGGTCTGTATTAGTTACTTTAAGTAAATCTAATACACAATAAAACCAAAGATTAAAAAAAACACAAACATATAAACATACAAGTGCAGATAGCACAGTAGCAAGGGTGATCACACATATGTAGTTACATGTCAAACTGATCAACAGAACAAACTACCATTTACTAATTCCTAAAGATTAACCTCTAAGCTTCACATCCTATTTATCATCCATTAACCAGCCTCTAGACCGACTATGATACTAGTATGTTACAAAATGCCATTTCATCCACACTCCAAATCCTTTATCGATAAAAGCATGTATTGTTTGGACCGCCTAGTCTCCCCCCTTTACCATATAATATTCTAAGTTACAGTCATGATTTAAAAAAAAAAAAAAAAAACACCTACTAAAAAGTTGCAAAATTTTGTTTTTTATCCTCAAAAAATGGAGCCTTCTTTACAGTAACATGAAAAAGGGAAAAAATATGTTAATTGATAAAAATTCTTGGTTTTTTTTTTTAAACTTTTTTTATATCCAGAGTTGCATCTTGTTTAAGAATTGGTTTATAGATACAAAATTTCTAAACTTTAAAGTCCATCCAACCGACCACAAATGCATTTGATTTCCATAAGCATTGGAACAAGGTTTGCTTAAATATCAAGTGCCAAAACCTGAAGTCATAAATTTATTCTTTGAAATTTTCTTCAGGGGATGCTGAAGGAAGTTATGGTTATAACCTTTTGTCCAGTTGTCCAACAACTGAACCGCAAAAATTGTTAGCTTCTAATGTCTCTATAATTCAAATGCGATCAAACATCCACTTGAATGAAGCTTGAAATTTAAAGGAGGCATATTACTGCTTGCGATTCCTTCACAAGCTCGGAGTCCAAAACAGAGTGATGATAATCGGTCGCATATAGACCAAATGAATTGCATTAACATTATAGGAAAAAAATTACAGATAAAAGACCTAGTTCTGTTACAGAAGGACAAACACAAAGCCAAACAGTAACGTACGGTTACATGAATGCTTCTTAAACTACTCTATAAAAATGTCGCACCTCAAGCAGAGGTTTCTACATCAACTCCAAAAGATAAGACCCTTCAGTTTCAGATGAAAAGCGCATAACCAGCTGAAAACCGAAGATCATGAAATTAGCCTTGAGCAACAAAGCAGCCAAATATGCGAATCCTACAGCAAACTAGCCAAAACAGTAACAACCATTAGAGTATTAGGCCATAGCACTGATTCATCTTTCGTAACCTACAAACCAATAAAATGACAATCAATCATCTTTATTTTTTCATAAAATCGATAACCGAAAATACACAAATCTTATCAGTTTCATCAATAAGAGGGCACAAAGTGGTACCCGAGGAAGGGTGGAGAAAACTGGCCCCGGAGAGAAACACCGGTCCCCCAACCCCGGATAAAAAACAAAAGAATCACCAATCAGTGATTATTCACCATTCATCACCAACTCAAACAAACACACACTGCACATATATATACACATAATACACACACATACACACGCTGCACACACCATACAGGCATAAACACAAAATCGTCACATGCTGCGCACACACAACAGTCACACATATATGTGTGTGTGTTTATATATATTATTATTTTAATTATTTTTTATTGTTTATTATAAATCAAGTGTAAAATATGATAACGGAGAATTCTGGGATGGTTCACTGCAAAATGAGGAGATCTGGGGAGAATGGGCAAAATCTAATCTGGCATCTGGGGAAAACCGGGGAAACTCGGACGACTCTCTCCCCTCTAAGGACCCTCAAGCCAATCAAATCCAATTTTCAAACCGTTTTTCACAATTAAATCAGCCTTATCAACAATAATCCCACATAATATTACAAACCATAGCCATCAAGCGAATCATAAACAACCTAAATCATAACAATCCACCAAAACTCAAATGAATACCATTACCAATGCTTCAAACCCTAATTTTGAAAACAAAACCACACTTATTTCAATCATACATCCTTACAACACATAAAACAAGAAATTTGATAAAGAAAATATCCTTACCAGAAACATATAGCAACACATAAATTGTAAAACTGAATTTGCCCTAACAATTGAACCATAAATCGGCAAAATAAATCTAAAAATATAAGAATAAATTGGAGAAAAAGGAAGATGGGTTACCTGAACGGTAGAAGATGCGGATTGAGTTGAGAGCCGAGAAGTTAACTGAAAATATGGAGGAATTTTGAAGCGAAAAACCCTAGAAATGGAAAGAGATAAATAAAAGTTAAGTTTTGGGGTTGTTATAAAGCGAAATGTAGGGGTTGTTATGAGAAACACGCAAATGTAGGGGTTGTTATGAGAAACACGCAAGTAGTAAAAATCGTGTGGGTTGGGTGGGGCCAACTTTATGAGGTGTTTTTTAAGACTTACGGTATTCTTTTCTTTTTCTTTTTTTTTTCTGAAATTTTTTTTTTCTCTTTCTTACATTATTCATTTGAAACACTTGCTTTCAAAATCTTTGTAGATGGACTTGGTGTTGGTTCAGTTCCGTTTATACATAAAGGAAAACATATAAATCATACCTGTCACCGCAGACAGTGCAGAGGAGAATCCAGTGAGAGAAGACGACATGGAGTTCGACATCTTTGTCAAGGTGATCTGGTTCCTCCTTAGGATGCTAACTGATGATGGGGCTAAGAAAACCGAAAAGGGATATCGGTTTTGGAGAGAAGGTTTCGTGATGATGTTATGGCTAATGGGGTGGTGTAATTGTGTAACTGAGTAACCCCTAAACCTCCACATAACTCTCCTTATATAAGCACCCAGGAGGAAACCTAATTAGTTACTAAGGGTAATATGGTCCATCAACAATTACCAACTAATTAAATAATAGGTTCTAATATATTTTGATCTCTATAATGTAAATGATTATGATGGCTATAGATTAAATATTAATACGTAATATATTTAATCTTACATTCTCCCACTTAGCCTAGTAATCATTTACTATGAGTATTAGATAAGCCTGATCAGGAGTTAACACTCATTTTAGCCTTAAACAAGTACTATAGCAGAAAAATACAGCCGTTGAATCATTATGCGACTCAGGACCCCCATTAATCATACTATAGCCTTAATTTAAAACCTAATCATCATGATCAAAATACGCGTAAGCCCTTTGTTTGATTTGTAACTTTTATTTGTCTATATGCCATTATACCGGTTGAACATATTCTAACAGACATACAAAATCAAACTTGAGGAAATTTCATTAATCATAAAACATAAGCTAGTACAATATGCTCAAATAAGGTCTTTACTAAATCCCATATTCCGAACATGTTCTTCATAAACCTTAGGAGGGAGACCTTTAGTCATCGGATCCGCAAGCATATCCTTAGTACTAATATACTCGATACAAAGATTATTTTCCTCAACACGTTCACGTACAAATAGATATTTCGTATCGAGATATAAACCAGCTCCAGTCGAACTGTTACTGTTCGAGAAACTAACGGCAGCTGAATTATCATAGTAAAGCTTCAATGGTCTAGAAATGGAATTAACGATTTTGAGTCCAGCGACCAGGTTTCTAAGCAACATTCCATGACAGGTTGCGTTATAAACAGCAATGTACTCTGCCATCATTATGGAAGTTGTGGTCAACTGTTGTTTATGACTCTTCCAAGAGATAGGGCCGCCTGCTAACATAAAGATATAGCCCGAAGTGGATTTCTTGTCATCTTTGCATTCTACGGGTTTGACTCCGTTGGGTAATTCTACCAAATCCCAAATGTCATTTTTCTTCATGGATTCAAGCTCATCAATCATTGCTTTATTCCATTCAGAAGACTGATCACTGCTAATGGCTTCATTGTAAGAGATAGGATCATTGAGCTTTCCGGGATCCATTTCAGTCAGGTAGGTAACATAATCATCCCAATTAGGAGGCCTTCTTTGCCTGGATGACCTCCTGAGTGGATTATCGGGTTCAGCGTTGTCTTGGTTTTGAGCGTTTGATGTGCCTTCGTCATGAGGTATAATGGGTTCTGATTGTAGAGGTGAATTTGGAGTTGGTGCAGTAGCTTCAGGTGTAATAATTGCATTGGGTACAAGAGGAGTAATCGGAGTAATGGTAAGCGACGAGTCTCTCCCCCCGCGTCTTGTACTTCTTGCAATTCTTCGTAAGGGTTGGTACTGCTCCCACTGACCTTGAAATCCTCCAGGAACGCGGCACGCTTGGTTTCCACAATACGGGTGACATGGGAAGGACAATAGAAACGATAACCCTTCAAGTTCTCAGGATACCGGATAAAGAAACAGGTAACTGTCTTAGGGTCAAGTTTCCTTAGGAAAGGATTGTAAAGTTTTGCTTCAGCAATGCAGCCCCATACTTTCATATATTTAAGACTCGGTTTCCTTCCTGTCCAAAGTTCATAAGGAGTTTTAGGGACAGACTTAGAAGGAACTCTATTGAGTATATGAACAGCTGCTTTTAACGCTTCAGTCCAGAGGAATAATGGTAAGTTAGTGTTGGCTAACATACTGCGCACCATGTTCATAAGGGTACGGTTTCTTCTTTCAGCGACACCGTTCTGCTGAGGTGTACCAGGCATGGTGTATTGGTTCACAATCCCCTGGCCCTTACAAAACTCATAAAATGGACCAGGAGCTTGACCCACATCAGTATGTCTTCCATAATACTCACCGCCTCTATCTGATCTCACAACTTTAATCTGACGATCTAATTGCTTTTCAACTTCAGCCTTATAATCTTTAAAAGTTGTTAGAGATTCAGATTTCTCCTTAATAAGATACAAGTACATATAACGAGAATAATCATCAATAAAAGTGATAAATGAAGTATGTCCTGTTATGCCAGCGATTTGGTAGGGACCACTAATGTCAGTGTGAATGAGTTCTAATAAATTAGAACTCCTAGTGGCACCTTTCTTATTCGCTAATGTCATTTTACCTTTAAGACATTTGACACATGTTCCAAAGTCAGAGAAATCGAGAGGAGGTAAGACTTCATCCTTTACGAGACGATTTAATCGCTCTTTTGAAATGTGGCCTAAACGCTGATGCCACAACATGGATGAAGTCTCTAAGTCTCGTTTCTCTTCCATCTTTGTGAGTGATTCATTAATGTTATATGACAACAAAGATTTGGAAAAGCCATCATCTAGTTCTAATCTATAGAGACCTCCATCCAGAACACCAGTACCATAAAGAACAGAATCATAATGGATAGAGAGTTTGCGATGACCATGGGAAACAATAAAACCGTCCATGTCTAACTTTGGTCCTGATACAAGGTTCCGAGTTACCTCAGGAACATATAAGGTATCATAAAGTTTAATACATAAACCAGTTTTCATAACTAATTGTAATGTTCCAATGGCCTTCACTTCTAATTCTCGATCATCCCCAACCTTAAGCGTTCTTTGGTTTCTTTCCAGCTTCCGGATTGAAAGGAATCCCTGAGTAGAATTGGTAACATGAACCATAGAACCAGAATCAAACCACCAAGAATTAGCAGGAACACTTAAATTATAGGACTCAAGTATCATAAAATAATCGTTACCTTTCTTAGCCAGCCACTCCTTAAAGTCAGGGCATTCCTTCTGCATGTGTCCTGTCTTTTTACAGAACTTGCAGCGGATACCGCCTAAGGAGTTCTTAGAGCTGGAAGGTGTACTTGTATTAGAGTTGGGATTAGGCCTTTGGACTTTTGAAGCATCCTTCCTATGATAATTGTTCTTCCTTTTCTTAGAGTTGGAGGTGGTGAAGTTGGCAACATCAGTAGTGCGATCCATCCTCATGCGCTCTTCCTCCTGTACGCACATGGCGACCAGCTCACTCATCGTCCATTTTTCCTTCTGAGTGTTGTAGTTGATCTTAAATGCTTCAAAGGATGAAGGAAGCGAAGTAATGATGAAATGAACAAGGAAACCATCACTGATTTCCATTTCCAGCCCCTTCAGCTTATTGGCCATGTCATTCATCATCATGATGTGCTCGCGAATGCCGCTCCTCCCATCATACTTAGTTGTCACCAGCTTGAGAATAAGAGTACTAGCGTGCGCCTTAGACGTCCCTTTGAACTGCGCCTCCACATGTTCCAAGTAGGTTTTAGCATCTTCAGAATCAGGAATAGCTCCCCTGATTGCATTGCTTATGGATTGCTTCATAAACATGAGAGACATGCGGTTACACCTAGTCCACTTTTCATGAGTTAACCGCTCAGCAGCAGTACTTTGAGTGGTAAGGTCCGCTGGCTTTTTCTCTCTTAGAGCATAATCAAAATCAAGCAATCCGAGAGTAAGCATGAGAGCATCCTTCCAAGCAGCAAAGTTATCACCAGTCAAAGGTGGAATCCCGCAGTTGGGTGCTGATAGTGGAAATAAGATGAGCAAGTTATGATACTAAGGAAGAAATCCTAATGTGATCTAAGGGCACGTTAAACTAAGGCAGGCAAAATAATGACCATTTTACATAATGAAGCTGTGATAATGTCTATTACTAACATCAAAATAATAGACTTAACTAAAAATTCTACTTAAACGAAGACAAAACAGCTTTGGTCAGAAGTGTAATCATTTAAGCATATGTGCAAAGTGGTTGTAACAAATCAGCTTTGGCCAGAAATTGAAACAATCACTTTCGTTATGCACTTGTTAAGTATGCCATCTATGAAAGAATTAAATTAGCTTTGGCCAGATATTAAAACATTCATGCTTATGATGCACACTTAACATAGCTTTCGTAATACTTGAATGATAAGTAGATGTATCAAGTCAGCTTTGTTCAGAAATGATACATCAGAAGCTCATGCAAGTTAAGCTATTTTGGTTTTGTAAAAGATTACATTATCTGATTCTGATTATTTAACTGAAAAATTACAAAACCAATTATTTAATAGCAAACTATCCGTTAGCGCGGATCGGCAAAATAAATCTAAAATTGAACCATAAATCGGCAAAATAAATCTAAAAATATAAGAATAAATTGGAGAAAAAGGAAGATGGGTTACCTGAACGGTAGAAGATGCGGATTGAGTTGAGAGCCGAGAAGTTAACTGAAAATATGGAGGAATTTTGAAGCGAAAACCCCTAGAAATGTAAAGAGATAAATAAAAGTTAAGTTTTGGGGTTGTTATAAAGCGAAATGTAGGGGTTGTTATGAGAAACACGCAAATGTAGGGGTTGTTATGAGAAACACGCAAGTAGTAAAAATCGTGTGAGTTGGGTGGGGCCAACTTTATGAGGTGTTTTTTAAGACTTACGGTATTCTTTTCTTTTTCTTTTTTTTTTCTGAAAGTTCTTTTTCTCTTTCTTACATTATTCATTTGAAACACTTGCTTTCAAAATCTTTGTAGATGGACTTGGTGTTGGTTCAGTTCCGTTTATACATAAAGGAAAACATATAAATCATACCTGTCACCGCAGACAGTGCAGAGGAGAATCCAGTGAGAGAAGACGACATGGAGTTCGACATCTTTGTCAAGGTGATCTGGTTCCTCCTTAGGATGCTAACTGATGATGGGGCTAAGAAAACCGAAAAGGGATATCGGTTTTGGAGAGGAGGTTTCGTGATGATGTTATGGCTAATGGGGTGGTGTAATTGTGTAACTGAGTAACCCCTAAACCTCCACATAACTCTCCTTATATAAGCACCCAGGAGGAAACCTAATTAGTTACTAAGGGTAATATGGTTCATCAACAATTACCAACTAATTAAATAATAGGTTCTAATATATTTTGATCTCTATAATGTAAATGATTATGATGGCTATAGATTAAATATTAATACGTAATATATTTAATCTTACACTTGGATCGGAATAACAGTGCAAGAATGGAGACTCCTCGGGTCAGCAATGATCTTGATGTCTTTGTCGTGCCATTCCTCGTCTTCTCAAGCCAATCCAAGTTGTGTTACAAACACCAAGGGTCCCAAGGACAAAGCCTTGGGTCCATCCTCTGTTGATCTAGATAGTTAGAATCATCCTGATGTATTTTTGTGTTTATTTAGGGCATGTTTGGGTAAGCTTATTGAAACAACTTATTGACTTATTGGCTTCTTGGAAAAGTCAGGATTTTGTGACTTATTGACTTATTGGCTTTTCCCCCTCACATACACCCTCTTTGCCAAAAATCATTTTAGGGCATGTTTGGCTTAGCTTATTTTCAACTTCTTCAAAAGGACTTTTGGAAAAAAAAAGTCAGGAAATCCTGACTTTTGCCCAAAACAAAGGACTTTTGCCTAAAATAAGGAAAGCCAAACACCAAAAAAAAAAGAACTTTTGCCTTCAAAAAGGACTTTTGCCCTCAAAATAAGGAAAGCCAAACATGCACTTAGAGCTTATGACTTTTCAAAAAGCCAATAAGTCAATAAGTTGTTTCAAAAAGCTTACCCAAACATGCCCTTAGTAGTATGTTAGAAATTTATGTATTACACTTGAATAAAGAAAATAGTAAATAGGTTACTAACTAATAATTTGTTTGATATACTACGGTTTATTACTGTTATTTTTTTAATTAGCTTTTCTAAAATTAAGAAATAAAATATGAATAAGAGAAGTAGAAAAAGGAATTTTGGACTTGCAAAATTGTGATTCATGACACAATCAATTACGTGTGAGAAGTAAATAAATATGCAAAGAAAGAACTATGAGGTTGGGAGATAACCAAGAGATGCAAGGGTATTGAAGAAACACCAACCTAATTAGGCGGGTTAGATGTATGCTCAACCGAGTGTGGACTAACCCAATCTTCACAAGCTCTAAATATTGGTGAATTTGCAAAACTAAACAACACCTAAACATGTAAGTAACTCTATACCTAATGGGCCAATCATAATGGGTCAACCATGAACACAACAACTAGTAGAGGGGAAAAGCCCAAAGAAGTGTAGTCTACACTCTACACATAACATTAATTAAAATGATACATTTGCATCTAATTCTTAGACAGTCTATACATGATCCTTGGAACAACATTGTATATGTTGAATGGCTAAAACACTATCACATGATTGCTGTGAAGTTTAGAGGCTTAAGTTGATTTTCTGACGTTGCTTATAGAAAACAAATTTTCGTTAGAAAATAATTTTAATAATTTTAAGAGTATCATCTCTATATTCTAAAAACCTTTCTCATAACCCCCCCCCACAAGAATATGAACTATGTTTAAGTTGAGATAATTTCTTGATTTGTATCGTTACTTCTTTTTTAATAATGATATATTAGAGTTTTGACTTTTGAGTAGTTAGTTCGTTTATGTTAGTTTGATCTTCATTTAAATACTCTTTTAATGTTACATAAATTCCAAATTACGTTTTTCATGGGGTGTAGAAATATTTTTTTAGTGAAAAGTAAAAAAATAAAGGGGAAAGGTAAAAAGATAGGCAGGTAAAAGATTACTTATTGTGGGTATGGAGAAAGCTAGAAAACAGCCTAAGAGTGTATACATAAAGGTTGGAGCAAGTTGGAGATTTATGCACAAAGGTTTAAACAGACGACAACAAAAGGTAAAAAAAAAAAAAAAAACAATTATTATTCTAATCAGGATATAATATGAAGAACAACAGATGAACCTAAGGGGCTAGGAGGCTCGGAGACGAATTTAGTGTGTCATAAGAAAGATTGAGAATGCAAGGATTTTATTGAATTCTCTGGGATTATATATGCCTTATATAGACCAGAGATAGGACTATTCTAATAATGCACTTCAATACATTTGTGCTCTTTTGTCAGAAGATAATAAAAAAGAAACGGTTACAAATGAAAGAAGAAAAAACGACAAGATAATATTTATACAATCAAAGATTCTTCTGTCTCCTGCATGTGCTAGTCTATCTAGTGCATGCGTCATGTAAAAGTTGTCTATCAAGAATCTTTACTTTTCCTTACACATTTATGGCTAGACTTGTTGTGTACACCTATCGTTTGATGTCGTTGCTTACATCATTTTTCTAGAGATCTCTGCGTGTGTTGTCAATAGACTATGGTGTTCCCGAATCATCGTAGTTTTCGTCATCAGGTATTTCCAAGTTTACAATCTGTTTTAGTTCAAGAAGGTCACTTTCACCGACAAATAGTATAAGCATGCTCCAATTTTACATTTTCATTTTTTTTTAAACTGGATTTATTTGAATCAGATTCAAGTATCTAATTTGCATATCATAAAATTACATTTTCGTCTCTCATAATGCTTTAACGGACTAGAAAAAACGCGGATAAGGGTATATATGCAACTGTAAATCACATTATGTGTTAAATTATTCTGACAATAAGTATTAGATTGTTTGATACTACTGAACTATTGAATGCATAACTTGAGTATTGATATTGACAATCTTGTAAAGCTAAAGTCATTCCTTGTATTGTTACTACATCCCAAACAGAATTGAGAAGTGGTGTTTGCATTTCAAATATATAATAAGAATAATGAGCTCCATTTCGGGTCAAATGGATATCTACTCGGTTCCAATTCCTGACCCGTGTAGGGATCCTTGAGATCAAGTGAAAGTACCTATAACTACCATAATCTTTGCATTCCGACTTAGTACCTAATCGGCCCATCCAAGTTCCCAGAGGCAAACTGATAACAACACAACAAATGATCAGCATCACTAAACGATTTCAAGATTCAAGATATAAATTCACAGAAATCTAAACTTTCCACACTTTAATGAAGTCATATTATCCTGATTTGGGTCGATATGGGTCATGATTTATTCCTAACGGGTCGGACTTAATATAAATAGTTGAAATGAAAGGGAAACTTAAAGGCGCCTCTTGAATTGTTATATCTTGAGATGTTAATTTTCTATTGTAATTACTGATTAATTATTATAGAAAATGGACCATGAAATGTGTGGATCAACCCAACAATGTTTTACCCGACCAGTACTAAAAACAACGCGTTACCCAACCCATCTGACCCGTCGGCACACCAATTTTGTCACATTTACTCAATAGTAACAAGGGCCAATGGTATTTCCAGTAATTTCACTAGCCGCTTCAAGACTCGTAAGGGCCATTAAATAGCTCATGGCTCGAAGCTCACTCAAAATCGGCTCCAACAAATTTCGAGCTGAGCCAAGCTGGCTCGTTTGAAATTCGAGCCGTGTTTGAGCCCAATACCTAGCCCTAATATTTTTATTAATTTTAGTCCAACACCTAGTCCTAAGTCCAACCCACCTTGAATTTTTTGATTAAATTTTAATTTTAGTTTTTTTTTCTAATAACCAAGCCTAGTTTGAGCTCAATTTTCAGCTTGGTTACACGAATTAGAGCTGAGCACGAGCTCGTGAACAGCCCTAACAACCAAAAGCAAATAAAAAAGGAACAGAATGAACCTGCTGAACTATTGGATTTGTAGAAGAAGTGAATTCATGAGTCATTCCTTCCCATACAACCTTTCCCTCATGAAGAAACACCAACCTGAAAACACAATTATTATAATCCACGAAAAATCAAGAAACTAGCAACAACCAACAAACACTACACATCATGTTGTTCATTTTAACTATAATACCTGTCAACAGCTCGTCTGATGGTACTGTGCTGGTGAGTTACAACCACATAAGATGCAATCTTTCCAGGCTTCCCGACTGCATCTTCACCTTTGCAATGAACGGACCGGATCAGATCTTCAACAACAGTAGATGCTATTGGATCAAGCCCTGCCGTAGGTTCGTCATACAAAAGCACCTGTTCAAGATGGCAGCAAAACAGAGAAATTACACCTGATACAGAGTAATACAAATCTTTATAAATGTAAACGAAGAGTAAAATGCCATTTTCGTCCCTGACAGTCTTGCGACTTTCGTCCAAAGGTTTGTTTTTCCGTATCTGGATCCAAAAGGTTTGAGTAAATTACTTTTTGAGTCCCTGTGTTTTAGTGGTTTTAACCACTTGAGTCCAAAATCAAAAAGTTTAATGCCCTGAGTCCCTAACCGCTCATTTCATAATGTTTTGAGTCCAATTTTGTTAACAAAAATTGGACTCAAAAGGTTAAAAATTCGACTCAAAAGGACTCAAATGGTTATAAAAAAAAGCGTCTAAGGACTCAGGGTGTTAAACATTTTGATTTTGGACTCAAATATTTAAAACCACTAAAACACAAGGACTCAAAAAGTAATTTACTCAAAAGGTTTTAAATCTTGGCATTTTCATCCGGCTCGTTAACTCCATCCATTTTTTCTCCGTTAAGTCAGTTTGTCTTTTTTGTTAACTTGAAGGGCAATTCGGTCTAACGGATTTGGTTAGGGGTATTTTAAATCCATGTATGTCGATATGCCCTTTATGTTAACAAAAAATACGAAATACCCCTGACATAACGGAGAAAAATGGATGGAGTTAACAAGCCGGATACATTTAGAATATGCTTTTGAAGACTTTCGATCCATTCCCTTTTTAGTTACATCTTTTCATTTGACCCATTTGAGTCAAAACGTAACCCACAATGACCCATTAATAGGTAAACGGGTCGAAATAGTTTTCTTGGAAAGACAAATTTTCCATGACTTTTAGTCAATCGTAACCCGTACTGGTTGCTCCAAGCCACATATCAAGAAAAAAAAACAAAGGGTAGTATGATATTAAATAGTCAAATAATCGAGCACTATTATATATACCTCGGGTTCTATTGTATTACTTGTTGTATCATATATTATAGATCGTGCTAAAGCGACTCTTTTTTTCATCCCTCCAGACAACTCAGATGGCATCCGGTCCTCAACGTCCTGCCAACAAAGTCAACCAAGTTTAGAAGAAACTGAAGAATATCAAAAACTGATCCGGTTCATGAATTACAACTATGCCACTGCTCAACATGCAACCGTAAATCAAAAACTAAAACAAGTTGTAGATTCACATCAAAGGTTCGAAAATTGTACACATATAACACGTAAAATAAACATTCTGGTGATCATAAAACCAAAAATACCTTATGTTTAACACGTTTTGCACCACTAGATCTTTACAACTTCTTTAATATTCCAAAAAGCAACAAATAAAGACCATTTTATGTCGTTTTCTAGATTAAAATGTCTAATTCCAAAATAAAATATAGCCTATATAATCTATATAAATTCACACAAACGTTTAGAATTCCACAGTTTTTATATGAAACTAGTAACATGACCTCGCGCATTGCGGCGACAATATGGTTTTATTGGTTTGTTTTATTATAGTATCAATATTGTACCGGCATTCTGTACAGCAAAAAAAGAGATAGCGCAACTGGCGTAACTTTGTATAAGAAAAATGAAAGCTAGACGTCATTGATAACCATTGCAGCTTAAAGTGCATAGTGTGTAAGTAACTTTATTAAAGTTCAGGGGCTGTCAAGTAAATTTGTTAAAAAACAAAAATATTTTTTTATTAAAATTGTAGGGTCGTATAATAAATTTATTAAAATTAGGAGGTGTAAATAAAATTATGAAGTAAGAGACAAAAGTCATTTACCACTTCCAACATGCTTATTAAGTTGTAAATCACTATTAACAAAAGTTGATAAATGTATGTTAGTTAATTAATTAATTATTTTCAATTTAATTCACCTTTAATCCAACGGCAGCCAATGTATCTGTAACAAGTTCTTTAATTTCATCATCGGGCATTTTTGAATGCTCATACCTATAAAATAAAAAGAAGATATTAAAAAAAATGGACTAAGAACATGCACAAAGATATTCATTAGCACATGGAACTTACAAAAGGAAACCAACGTTTTCGCGAACCGTTAAAGAGTCAAAAAGTGCTGCACTTTGAAATACCTGATAATTGAAAATATACCAATTTCATTCAATATAAATTACCAAAAAATCTATAAAATTTATGAGTTGATAAGAGGACACTTCACCAGGCCAATTCGAAGACCGGACATATCATCGTCACTTATCAACCCGTGTCGTCTTCGTCCTCGAATGTAAACTTCCCCCTGCTCAATTGCAAAACCAGTTCATACACAAAAAATAAATAAATAAATAAATCAAAAATCAAAACCACTGGATCACTGATTCAAAATACCTTATCTGGAGCAAGGAGCCCTGCAAAGATCTTTAATATGGTAGATTTTCCGGTGCCCGAAGGTCCAATGATTCCAACTGCTTCACCATGCTTGATCTAACAATGCATACATCAAAGTAACACAAAAGTTTTAAAATTTCAGCACAAAATATACAAGTAATCCGTTTGTGTATTTTTCTTCGGAAATGTATGAAGAAAAATTGAGCGTTTACCCTAAAATTTACACCTCTTAAGATGTGTTTCTCGCCGAATGACTTGTAAACATCTTTGCACTCAAGAAGTACATCTGTCTCATCTGAATCTTCTGTAAACAAACTCAAAGATGTATCCTATCACAAACAAACAAACAAAAAGTTACTATTTTTGCAGCTACTAAACAGCAATAGATTACCACCATCAACAACTCGAAATTAGCTTGTTAATTTAATTTTTTTCTTCCTTTTTTAAACCATGAGAACCCATTGCCGAAAAGCTCACGTGACCACCAATACGCGATTAGGTAAATCGCAGCTTGAGATGGGCAGGTGTATAGGCATTATGCCTAGTGGAGATGGATATGATCGGGTGGTTCCGCTGGTGGCACGATGATACTACGATGATACTCCTGTAGTCCGTCAGTGATCCAAATTTGCCGTTCAAAAAAAAAAAAAAAGATGGGCAGGTGGAAGCAAGAGGTTATGGTAGGAAACCAGTAGAAGCAAGATTCGACCGGTTAATTTAAGGACTCATATAGTAACTGTCCTTGACATGTAATCAAAAGTCAAAACAACCACTATATCATCACAAACAAACAAAAAGTTACCATTTTTGCACCTAGTAAATCATTATTCAGTTGTTTTTTTTTTTGCTAACCATAACAACCCATTACTACGAAACCCACCGAACCACCAATACTCAGCTAACCAACGAGATCAGTTAAATCACAACTCGTAAGAAACTAGTGGCAGTGGTGAAGCTTGAGATTTCCTACCGAGGGGTCAAAAACGTATATACCCAAAAATTTCTATAAAACCGGGGTATAAAAAACGTATATACCCAAAAATCTCTATACAAAAACTACATACTCTTCACTACTGAGCGAAAAGTTTGGGGGTCGCAGCCCCCTCCCTCCCCCACTAAGCTAAGCCAATGACTAGTGGAATCAAGATTCGAACCGGTTAATTGCAATACTTATACAGTAATTAACCTTAACATGTAATCACAACAACCACTGAATCATCAGAAAAAAATCTCATCAATTATAAAATCAAACACACACACATAAAATAAAAGAATGAAGGATTCATACTCTCAATCTAGATGGGCAAAATTCACCAGCAGTCTTTAAATTCTGTGGAGCAATACTACTACTACTACTACAACACACAGGTCTCCTCTCAAAGATTGAAAAAGTTTCAATCTTTTTACCAGATTTACAATACCCAGATAAGGGGTAACACACATTCCGCTGATTTAGAGGAAAAACAGATGAACCCACCAAAGAAGTCATCTTTTTGGGGCAACCAATTGAAATTAAATTGACAAAATTGAATATGAAATCATGAGAAATTGGTGTGCTTTATAGAAGGGGGGTGAATTGAATTGGAGTGTTTGAAATTGAGATAAATTGGTTGTAAAAAAAAAATTATAAGGATGATGCGAAGAAGGTGAGGTGAGGAGACGGTGCCTAAAGTCTAAACAGTGTTTTACAAACACGGCTTTCCTTGTTTATTTAAAATGTGTTTAGTTCAATACCATCATCATGATTAGAGATGTAAATAAATAAATAAATAAATAAATAAATAATAATAATAATAATAATAATAACAATAATAATAATAATAATAATAATAATAATAATTTGGGATCACCAAACCAATTTATAAACCGTCCCGGTGTAAAAGGAAAACCGGTTTGAGCTGACCATGGCCCGCCGGTTTGATAAACAATTCAAGGTGTGAAAGGAAAAACTGGTTTTAAACCCAACTCGATTCAGGTTTTATTTCTTCTAAAAGTTGGTTTATTAATAGGATTGGTCCCTGAACCAGTTTGCAACACGGCGTTAATTGATTTGTATAGAGTTGGGATTTTTAGTAAAAAATCGATTCGTAACTCGAACTGATTTCTTTTCAAATTGGTTTGGGCATAAGAAAACCCGATTCGGTTTTGGCCGAAAAACAGTTTTTGTATAACCTATAATCATGATATCGATATCCTCTTACCAGTTATCATTACCAACAAGATGGTGTTATATTCGTGTGGTTAGGTTAAAATGATTTTGAGTCAATTTTATACCTTTTGAAGTTTCAAGCAAAGAAGTTGGTTAAAGCTTGACTTTATTAAGAAAAAAAAAGAAGGTGAAGGTTTTGGACCTAATTTTTAAGGACCTATGTGTGATTTGCATTTGATTCTTTCTCTCTAATCGCAACAACAGTATCTCTCAGGCGGCTTTCGAATATTTTTGTTGGATTGTATGATTTTGTGGTTTTCGGCGTCATATTTCCACGTGTTATGATCTTTGTCACACCGTGATTTCCCGGTGGGCCCGGACTTGGGATTTATACGTGACGATTGATAAGAGTATCACAATTGGCAGCAGAATATCGAATAAAGTAAAGTAATAAACGTAAAAACTTGAATATAATCAATAAAGTTTATACAAGTTGTTCTTACAAATTATCCACAAGCAGGATCGTAATAAAAAGCCACCTGAGACTATAATAGATCTTTTATTGTGGGGTTGGAAATTCCAATTTCTAAGACCAAGCCCACTCCAGCCTAGTTCGTACTTGCTTTAACTTGTGCTTAGTCTTTTGAAAATACATCTCCTACTAAATTCTAATAACCGACTCTTTTGACAATCTTTTCAGAATTCGTTTGATACCATTTCGTATTTAATTTTTAAATAACTTGGGACAAACTATATCTCTTGTTACCAGTTTTACATGCATGTAATTACAGCCGGAGACCAGAAATCAAATGTCGGTACATGATTAACAGACACACCACATTTATATTTATATATATATATATATATATATAGAGAGAGAGAGAGAGGAGGGTTAACATACATTACGGCTTAACGTACATCACGTACGACAGGTAATTACGCACGTTCATTTTAAAATCACGCACGTTATTAATCACTCCAAAATCACGCATGTTGAAACACAATAATCACGCATATTGAAGACATTAATCACGCATGTTATATAACAAATCACGCACGTTGTTGTACGTGAAATACGTTAAGTCGTAATGTACGATATACTTTATATATATATTATATATATGTACGAAATCAGGAGAAAACGCCCTAAAGTGTGAGAACGGTGAGAACGATTTTGGTGGTGACATGTGGCATTGATGTTAAATTACACTAATGGGTAATATTGTCAAAAACCCCACTCACATGAACTGGGTGTTCAAAATAAAACGCCATAAAAACACCCAATTCAGAAAAACGCCAAACACTTAAAAGCTATTTTTTAAGCTATAATTTACAACAGCTCAAAAAAAACCATTTTTTTGAACGTCATAAAACACTAAAAAACTATTTTTTGAGCTATAATTTACAACAGCTAAAAAAACCATTTTTTTGAACGCCATAAAAAAGCTATTTTTTGAGCTATAAATCATAACAGCTCAAAAAAAACCATTTGCCAGCTCCTAGTTAAAACGCCATAACAAAAAAAGCTATATTTTCAGGGTCCAAAGTATAACTTATAGTGTGAACAAGTGTGAACACAAGTATTTAATTAGTTTTTTTTAGCCAGCTCCTAGTTAAAACGCCATAACAAAAAAACCTATATTTTCAGGGTCCAAAGTGTAACTTATAGTGTGAACAAATGTAAACAAGTGTGAACACAAGTATTTAATTAGTTTTTTTAGCCCTAGTTAAAACGCTAAAACAAACAAAAACTATATTTTCAGGGTCCAAAGTGTAACTTATAGCGTGAACAAGTGTAAACAAGTGTGAACACAAGTATTTAATTAGTTTCAAGCCCGCAACTAGTTAAAACGCCATAACAAAAAAGGCTATATATATAGTGTGAACAAGTGTGAACACAAGTATTTAATTAGTTTCAAGCCAGCTCCTAGTTAAAACGCCATAACAAAAAAACTATATTTTCAGGGTCCAAAGTGTTATAGTGTGAACAAGTGTAAACAAAATACCTAGTTAAAACGCCATAAAAACACCTAGTTCAGAAAAACGACATGAAAATACTTAGTCTAAAACGCCATAAAACACCCAGTTCAGAAAAACGCCATAAAATCCAGTTAATTTTTTTGAAAAGTATATCAATAGTATACTCATTGGAAAGATAAAATGTGACAACTCGTACTTCAAACCCGTCTTTGTGTTGTATGTAACGTATGTGAACATGTGAACTTGATTGACTTATTGAATGTTATGACATTGTGATATGTTATTATGTGCATTATGTGTGTATGCTATGTTATTTGAATGTATGATAAACACACACAATCCGAACGCACAACACAAACCCGAACCCAGCACAAGCCCAATAGAGGGGGCCGCATTCTTTTGTGATCGGACCATAAGGGCGGCCCATGTATGGGTTCGGCCCACTTCTATTTTACACAAACAAGCAACCGTGTTGAAGGGTTGCCTCTCATTTTTACAAACCACACAAGTTACACAAACCCTAGACTTCCTCTCTCTCTCTCGTTTTTGCTTGGAACCCGACGACACGCATTCTCCTTCTCTTCAAGATCGTTTCTCCTATTGGATTGCCCACTATCATTTGGTTAGTGTTTTACTATTTGTGAGTTATGTTATGTGATCACACATGTTCTAGATGATGCCTGATTGTTGATTATGATGTTATTGATAGTGTTCTTATTATTCGGCCATATGTGTATGTCGATTTAATGTTCACATAAATCGGATTGCATGATAAAATCAAGTTGAGTGTAGGTTGTTAATCGGCTGTTATGATTAGTAACCATAGTCAATGTGAAAGCTTGCAAATCTTGTGTTGAGGTTGAATCTTGTGGCTTATGTTCATAAAAATCGCTATGTCATTGTTCATATGTTAAGGATAGGGTTCTTATGAATTCGTGATAGATTATGCTTGTTG
Source organism: Helianthus annuus (assembly GCF_002127325.2). Classification (NCBI taxonomy): domain Eukaryota; kingdom Viridiplantae; phylum Streptophyta; class Magnoliopsida; order Asterales; family Asteraceae; genus Helianthus; species Helianthus annuus. The sequence continues at coordinate 117,483,285 of NC_035445.2, read as the reverse complement.
ATCGATTAAGGATTGGGATAGAATCTTTGATTTTGTTAATTGATTGTAAGTATGGAAACTGATAAACTAATTGTAACCGAATTGCTTAACTATTGGAATAATTGAACTAATCGCACAAAGAGCCAAATCGCATAAGCCAGTTGGTCGCACAAGACCTCTTGACCGTACAAGAGGTCCATTCGCACAAGCTGGTCCAATCACACAAGTCCCGGTCGCACAAGAGACCCTGATCGTACAAGGGGTCTCCAGTCGCACAAGGACTAAAGACTTTGTAAATGGGCCGTAGTCTTGGGCTGGGTAATGAAGCTGGACCGCACGAGTTATATGCCTTATTTAACCGTTTGGGCCGGATGGTATGTTGGGCTGGGCTAACTCAAATCGCACAACCCGTCCGGATCGCACAAGTCACATCGCACAACCCACCCAGCCGCACAAGATTGTTATTCGTTCATTCGTTATTGGGCCGATATGTTAATTGAACTTGTTATTGTTATTTGGGCCGAAGTACAGGGATCGCACAACATGTTGTGGATCGCACAAGGTTGTGCTGATCGCACAACATGTTGGGCCGATTACCAGTGGGCTTATCCAATCGCACATTGTTTGATTGTTAAAGTGTTGCCATGACCTATACGTGTTTGTAATGTGTTAACTTTGTGTGAAACATACGTGCTTTACCTGAACCAAACCTGACTTATATGATAATCCTGTTAGGACGTGATTGACTACTTTTAATTCAAGTAACTTTTGGTATAATCTGCCGAGCAAACCAAGGTGAGTTCATTGCATTTTCTCAAGCATGCGTCCCGGTGGTTTGGGACAACTGGTAAACATTTGGAAGGGAAACATTGGGTAAACAACTTAATCGGTTTTGGTTATTGCCTGGAGGGCAATGGGGGTAATTAGTTGATAGCGCTATTAGGTGGGAAACCTCACACCGGGCCGTAAGGACGGGCGTGAACTAATTATCTGGGTATGGCTATGGTTGTTAGAGGCACACTCCTCGGATACATATGGGCACACTCCCTAGGGTATCTAACGATGGCAACATAGCAAACAGTCGTTAAGGGGTAACCACTCCCCGGATACACATGGGCACACTCCCTAGGGTATCTAACATGAGCAACATCGTAACGCAACATTGAATCGCATTAACATACATCTGGTAACTCAACACGTTAACAAAACCTTGAACTCACCAGCGTAGTCTGACACACTTGTTGCATGCTTGTAGGTCGTTAACTCTGGAACATGGACTTGCTATCTGGGAGTGCTGGAGTGGTCATGGATCGAGGCTTTCGTATTATCTTATGTTGATACATTGGTTTAAGTGTTATTACGAAACAACTGCTAAATAATTTATTATATGCTTCCGCTACACAACTTTTGGGAATTATTATCATGTTTGACATTTCTATTGGTAATTAATAACATGTTTTATTTAAGTATTCATTATTGGTTCAATGTGATTGGTGGCTCGAACTCTGATGCGTAACACGCCTCGCGGGGTTTTCGCAGGTGGAATTTTGGGGGGTGTTACAGTTGGTATCAGAGCCACTGGTTATAGTGAACTAGGTTTTAAAACGTTTTGTAAAACCAGACTATAACCGAACAACTTCGAAAATCGATCATGACACTCAGCTCCAGATTGCAAGGTTCGTCTCTCTCTCACTTTATACATTACTTGCTTAGCAGTCACACACTCACAACGTATATGAACTGAAACATTAAACACCATAGTGACCTGATAGTGTGACACTACCCTTCGACTCATGTGAACCATAGACCTGTGATACCATCTGTTGTGTTGTTTGAACGGGGGAAACTTTGAGCGCAAGCTAAGAGGCACTGAGATAAGCATGCAAATTGCCTTATTATTATGGGTGCACACATAATAATAACGTGGGGTGCATGCAAGTCCCAGTGAGGCTTATCGAGCGTGAGAAGGGTTCTGCCTTACTATGTGTAAACTTGGTAGTACGTAGATACGAACATGATACTTGATTTCCATCTCGTTTCGATTTCCTGAATCGGTTCATCTCCATATATAGAATCATGAGTGGACGAGGACACGGACGTGGCAACATCAACATGACTCAGGCTGAGTTGACTGACCTAATCAATACCCGTGTAGCTGAGGCTTTAGCAGCCTATCAAGCTGGTACGGAATGTACCAAGTACTCTTTACTCTTATACCACGTACACGTCTTTTCATCCCTATAATGTGTTTCCTCCCGTTATTTAGGTCAGCAAGCGCAACCACAACCTAACCAGCCTGCGTGCACATTCAAAATGTTTATGGACTGTAAGCCATAGACCTTCACCGGGACTGAAGGGGCTGTGGGACTTCTGAGATGGTTCGAGAAAGCAGAGTCTGTGTTTGCTATCTGTAACTGTCCCGCTGGGGACAGGGTGAAATATGCTGCGGGTACCTTGGCGGATGGTGCCCTAACGTGGTGGAACGCCCAGGTACAGTTGTTGGGCATCGAGGCAGCGAATGCCACAACCTGGGAAGACTTTAAAGAACTGATCAGGGAGGAGTACTGTCCTCGGGATGAAGTCCAGAAGCTGGAAAACGAGTACTACGACTTGAAGATGGTTGGATCTGAAGTTGAAGCGTATGTGAAGCGATCGTATGAACTGGCCGACATGTGCCCGAACTTGTCCCGGCCTATGTCTCGGAGGATTGAGTTATTCATCAAAGGGTTGCCTCCGCGTGTGAAGAGCTTGGTCACTGCAGCCCATCTCAATGATTTGACACAGATCGTTCGTCTGACTCATAAGATTGTGGACCGAGAGGTAGAAAGCAATTCGTTACCCCCGCGTATTTCGACCACTGCTGCTGCGGCACCCACTGCTACTACATCTGCTAATGATAACAAACGGAAGTGGAGCGACTACGACAGAGCATCCAGTGCTGGTCATACTCAGAAAAGGCCAGACAACAACAACAACCGCAGCATCAGCCAGTCGTCTTCCGTCAATCAAGGCCAGGGAAGTGGCCACAGCCAGGGTTCGTATGCAGGGAAGAAGCCACGATGTAACAAGTGTGACTATCATCATTTCGGGGCGTGCAGTCGGATGTGTAACAGGTGTGGTAAGGCGGGCCATGAGGCCAGGGATTGTAGGGCCCCACAGCCCAAACACCAGCAGCAACAAAACCAGCAGAATCAGAGACAACAGGGACAACCACCCCAGCAGAACCAGGGTTTCAGGAAGGGGTGCTATCAGTGTGGTGACGAGGGTCACTTTAAGCGGGATTGCCCTCAGTTAAACCAGAACGCCAACGACAACAACCGCCCGAATAATAACAATGTTGGGAACAACAACAACAACGGCAATAATGGGGGAAATGGTGCTCGAGGCAGAGTGTTCCAGCTTGGAGCAGGGGATGCCAGGAATGACGGCAACGTTGTAACTGGTACGTTTCCTGTTAACAATCGTATTGCTTCTGTATTATTTGATTCGGGTGCCGATTGGAGTTATGTGTCCCTAGAGTTTAGTCAACGATTAGGGATAACCCCAACACCTTTAGAAGTTAAACAAGTAGTAGAACTAGCAGATGGTAAAACGATAGAAGCCTCGAATGTCCTTTTTGGATGCAAACTAGATCTCGTGGGTCAGGTGTTTGACATTGACCTCCTTCCCGTCACACTCGGTAGCTTTGACATAGTGGTAGGGATGGATTGGTTGTCCAAGCACCAAGCGGAAATTTTGTGTAAGGAGAAAGTTGTGCGTATTCCTCTCCCTGATGGGGAGTCACTGTTAGTTCAAGGGCATCGTAGTGGGACGATGGTTGGGATTATCACGGCCATGCGTGCACAGCAGTATCTACAAAAGGGGTATCCTGCACTGTTAGCGTTAGTTACCAATGCTCAACCTGAAGAGAGTAAGATCGAGGATCTACCAGTGGTGCGAGAATTCGCTGATGTGTTCCCAGAGGAGCTACCAGGGTTACCTCCTCATCGTCAAGTAGAATTCCAGATTGATCTTGCGCCGGGAGCGGCTCCGATTGCTCGAGCCCCATACCGGTTAGCACCTGGAGAGTTGCAGGAACTGTCTAATCAACTGCAAGAGTTGTTGGACAGGGGCTTTATTCGACCCAGTTCTTCGCCCTGGGGAGCCCCAGTGCTGTTTGTAAAGAAGAAAGATGGGTCATTCCGCATGTGTATTGATTATCGAGAGCTCAACAAGGTGACCATTAAGAACCGCTATCCGTTACCATGCATCGACGACTTGTTTGACCAGTTGCAAGGGTCAAGTTTCTATTCAAAGATCGACTTAAGGTCGGGCTATCACCAGGTAAGGGTTAGGGAAGAGGATGTTCCCAAGACGGCTTTTCGAACGCGCTACGGACACTATGAGTTTTTGGTCATGCCGTTTGGATTGACTAATGCACCAGCGGTTTTCATGGATCTCATGAACCGCGTATGTAAGCCATATCTTGACGAGTTTGTTATAGTGTTTATTGACGACATCTTAGTCTATTCCAAGAACAAAGAAGATCACGAGCGTCACCTACGTCTCATCTTGGAACTTTTGAGAAGAGAACAGTTGTATGCGAAATTTTCAAAGTGCGACTTTTGGATTCGAGAAGTGCATTTCCTTGGGCACGTTGTTAACGAGAACGGGATACATGTGGATCCTGCGAAGGTGGATGCAGTTAAAAATTGGGCGGCACCAAAGACTCCCTCTGAGGTGCGCCAATTTCTTGGTCTCGCAGGGTATTATCGAAGGTTCATTAAGGATTTCTCGAAAATCGCGCAACCCCTCACCTCGCTGACACAGAAGAACACAACGTACTCTTGGGGAACGAAGCAGGAAGAGGCCTTCCAAGTCCTGAAGCAGAAACTTTGCAGTGCACCGATCTTGTCTTTACCAGAGGGCACCGAAGATTTTGTGGTATATTGTGACGCGTCCATTCAGGGTCTCGGTTGCGTGTTGATGCAACGCGAGAAGGTGATAGCTTATGCTTCTCGTCAGCTGAAGGTGCACGAGAAGAACTACACGACACACGACTTGGAGTTAGGAGCGGTGGTATTTGCGTTGAAGATTTGGAGGCACTATCTGTACGGTACCACATGCACCATCTACACCGACCATAGGAGTCTCCAGCATATCTTCGACCAGAAAGAGTTGAATATGCGACAACGACGATGGGTGGAATTATTGAACGATTATGAATGTGCCATCAAGTATCATCCGGGCAAGGCGAACGTTGTAGCTGACGCCCTCAGCAGAAAGGATAATGCACCTAGGCGTGTGCGAGCATTGCAACTCACGATCCAGTCCAACCTTCCTTCCCAGATACGAGACGCTCAGTTAGAAGCGTTGAAACCAGAGAACGTTCGAGCTGAAGCTTTACGTGGCTCGAGACAACGACTAGAACAAAAGGGAGACGGTGCTTACTACGTAACTGGACGCATTTGGGTCCCATTCTTTGGCAACTTACGAGAACTTGTAATGGAAGAGGCACATAAATCACGCTACTCTGTACATCCTGGATCAGATAAGATGTACCACGACTTGAAAACTACCTACTGGTGGCCCAGCATGAAGGCTCATATAGCAACCTACGTCAGCAAATGTTTGACTTGTGCTAAAGTCAAGGCGGAACATCAAAAGCCCTCAGGTCTACTGCAGCAACCAGAGATACCCACATGGAAGTGGGAACAGATCGCCATGGATTTCGTGACAGGGCTACCTTGAACCCAGGCTGGGAACGATACCATTTGGGTGATTGTTGATCGCCTCACGAAGTCGGCACATTTCCTAGCAATCAAGGAAACAGACAAATTCTCTCAGTTGGCAGCAGTGTATCTTAAGGAAGTGGTTTCTAGGCATGGAGTGCCAACTTCTATCATTTCAGACCGAGATCCGCGTTTCACTTCAGAGTTATGGCAGTTAATGCATAAATCGTTTGGTTCCCAACTCGACATGAGTACCGCTTATCACCCGCAGACGGATGGTCAAAGCGAACGCACCATCCAAACACTCGAAGATATGCTTCGGGCATGCGTACTCGACTTTGGAAAAGGATGGGAGAAGCACCTACCGTTGATAGAATTCTCCTACAACAACAGCTACCATTCAAGTATTAAGGCAGCTCCGTTCGAAGCACTGTACGGGCGGAAATGTCGTTCACCTCTCTGTTGGCATGAGGTGGGGGATAGTCAGATCACAGGACCTGAGTTTGTTCTCGAGCCATCAGAAAGCATTGTGCAGATCCGAAACCGTATGGCCGCAGCTCGCGATCGTCAGAAAAGCTACGCTGACAAGCGTAGTAAACCGCTGGAATTTGAAGTTAATGACCGCGTTATGTTAAAGGTTTCACCCTGGAAGGGTGTGGTGCGTTTTGGGAAACGCGGCAAACTAAACCCTCGCTATGTAGAACCATTCAAAATTCTGGAACGAATTGGAAAGGTGGCCTACAGGTTGGAATTACCTGCTGAGTTGGGTAATGTCCATGATGTATTTCACGTATCGCAGCTAAAGAAGTGTTTGGTTGATGAAACACTAGTAGTACCATTTCAAGAGCTGAAGATAGACGACAAATTGCAGTTTGTCGAAGAACCAATTGAAATTATGGATCGGGAAGTTAAAGTTCGTAAACACAGCCGCATACCGATTGTGAGAGTTCGTTGGAACTCGAGACGTGGTCCAGAGTTCACGTGGGAACGCGAGGACCAGATGAAACAGAAATATCCACATTTGTTCCCCAAAGACCAGACAAAACCTAGTGAACCTAACGTCAGTGCAACTAGTGAATTTCGGGACGAAATTCCTGTGACAACTCGAACTTTAGACTTGCTTTGATGTAACGTTGCGTGCTTATGAGAACTGAATTATATGATTTCAAATGAATATTTGTTATGTGCGTATGTATGTTATGTGTTGCACGAGCCCAAACTACACAAACCGGTCACACAAGCCCGTTTGGGCCACACTTTGAAACCGGATTCATTAGGCAGCCGAGTTGGGCTCGGCCCACCCCTCTACCGTGTAAACACCTTAGGGACTTGGTTATTTTTCTCATTTGTTACAAACACCACTACACACACACAACCCTAGACTCTTTCTCTCTCTCTCGGTCGCTTGGAACCCGACGGCAAGAACACCCCTACTCGGAATCACCCTCTTTTCCTTCTTTAATCCGGTTAGTGATTATGTTATTGGTTGTGTGTTATTGTTTGTATGTTGATAATTGCTTGATACCCAAAGGATTCTTGTTATGTTGTTTATGATAATAGTTATTATGATTGTGAACCGGCTGCATGATCATCGAATTGAATTGGTCCGGATGTTGTTGATAACCGGCTGTGATTAAAGAATTAGGGTGCATGCTAGGATGATGATACGATTAGGATTTGGTTTAGAGTTGGTTGATAATCCGATTATTAATTTGATGCTGTTATGAACATGCTAAATGGTGATGATTTGAAGATATTATGAATATGATTGAATGTTGAATAATCATTGTTTGATCTGATTTCCGAAACTGCCTAAGTTGTTTGCTCGAATCACGGAAGGATTGTTGCAGGAATTATGGTAACCAGTTACACACACGGTTGCGACTCGGTATCACTCATTGCGAGTCGGAACCCCACTCGAGACCACAACAGCACAAACCGAGACCACGGTTGCGAGTCCGGTTGCGACTCGTAACCGGACCATGACGAACCGAGACTGTCCCTTGCGACTCGTAACCAGCTGTTGCGACTCGCAATCTCCTATTGCGACTCGTAATCTCCTGCTGTGACTCGTAATCCCGGTTGCGACTCGAGACTAGCTACACGTACACTATTTTGGGCCTACACTGTCACGGGCCCAATCTTATGACTGTTATGTTATTGGACTGCTTATCTGTTTGGGCCGAACACTTGGATTCTGTTTAACTGATTGTTATTGGACTGCTTATCTTTATTGGGCCGACTACTTGGACTCGTTACATGATATGAACTGCTGATACGTTTATGTGATTTGCCATGATCATACTTGATACCATACGTGATACAAACGTGCTATATACGAACCTAACTTGCATAAGTAACCATGATAGGACGTGGTTGATCCCTTACTTGTATACTTGAGCATTTTTACTGTCTGCCGAGCAAACCCAGGTGAGTTCACACTCCTACTAAGGCATGGGATTCCTGGGTCGTGGGAATGGGATAAAGGTTACAATTGACTAAGAACGTACATATACTTTTCCTAGACTATCACCTACCATGATCCTCGGATGTCAGGACGGTTCCGTAGGTTAGGATAACACCTACGTGGTCATATGCCAATTACTGCCTCGGATGTCAGGCACGCACGTAAAACCTACGTGTACGCATTACTTACTTCTATCCTCGGTACAAAGGATACGTACGTGAAACCTACGTACACCCCCGCGTCTCCTATCCTCGGTTATGAAGGATACGTGCGTAAAACCTACGTACACCCCATACGCGCTACTGTTCTCGGAAGAAGAACAGGGATGATACGAGTAGTTGATACGAATAGTCTAGTGGTCACATAACATGGGAAGCCCCCACCAGTATAACTTACTACCGGCCCAGTAGAGCCACCCGTTACTTACTGTGCGCATTTACTTACTGTGAACTCGCTCAACTAGTTTGTTGATCATTCTGTTACATGCCTTGCAGAACGTTAGGTACATGGAGCTTGCACAAAGAGGGGCCGGTCGTTGTGGACAAGGATCGTATTACTTTGTTAGACACTTATGACATTTCAGTATTTTTAACTTGGGTTTACAACAATGCTTCCGCTACTTAACAATGCTTGGTTTTGAAACATCAATCATGTTATGATGAACTACTTTAGTGACTTTTATTATTATTAAATGCTATGTTTGATATGATTGATGGCTTGATCCTGGTCACGTCACGCCTCCAAGCGGTGGTACTCCGCGTGTGGATTTTGGGGGTGTGACAGATTGGTATCAGAGCCATTGGTTATAGAGAACTTGGTTTTAATATGGGAAAACGTTTTTATTAAAACCGGACTATAACCAAAACAGTGCTCTCAACGATCCACAACGACGCTTCGCTCCACGTGCAAGACTCGACAATTTAGGTAATAAGGTTTATGTTTATTGCCTACTTGCTAGAATCACTTAGAACTTTGCTCGTGGTATGCTTAGACTACAATGCTCACTATTTGCTATTGCTTAAGAACCCTTACGTGCTTACACTTTTCTGTCATCGCACTATTCGCGAACTTTTCTCACCTGTTTCGCCTTTGACATGAAGATCAATGGCTGGAAGAATTAACATGACACAAGCCCAGTTAGAGGCTCTTGTTCAAGCCCAAGTTGCTGCGGCAGTTGCAGCAGCTCAAGCAGGTAGTATATCCTGCAGTATAGGCACACACTAGGATCCCTAGATCCTACATTCACTCTTGTATTTAACTTTGCCCTATTCGTACACAATAGGTCAACACGCGCAGCAGCCTGTCTGCACTTTCAAGAACTTCATGGACTGTCGTCCAAACTCTTTCAGCGGCACAGAAGGAGCGGTTGGACTCCTCCACTGGTTCGAGAAGCTAGAATCAGTATTCGAGATGTGCGAGTGCCCTGAGGCTCGCAAGGTCAAGTTTGCCACCGGCACCTTGGAAGGAATCGCGCTAACCTGGTGGAACGCGCAGGTGCAGATTCTTGGGTTGGCAGCTGCTAACGCCACCCCATGGAACGATTTTAAGGAACTCATCAAGCGTGAGTACTGTACGCGTGAAGATATTCACAAGCTAGAAGACGAGCTGTATAATTTGAAAATGGTTGGGTCGGAGATTGAAGCGTATACCAAGCGGTCAAACGAGCTGGCCGTGCTGTGTCCAACTATGGTAGACCCTCCCTACAAGCGTATCGAGATGTATCTCAAGGGGTTGGCACCAGAAATCCAGAGCCACGTTACCTCGGCTAACCTCGACAACATCCAGGAAATCCAGCGTCTCGCTCATCGCATCACCGATCAGGCAGTGGATCAGAATAAACTGCCTAAGCGTGTCAGCGCTACTGCTACAGTCACTCCTTCAGCTACTCCCGTTACCCTCAGTGACAATAAGAGGAAATGGGAGGGGGATTCAAGCAAAGCATCAGTTTCGGTTCAGTCCCAGAATCAGCAGCGAAAGACCGACAACTATCAAATCCCTAACCAGCAATCGTCAGGTAGCCACAGGCAGGGTGGATATCGCGGAAATCTTCCAAAGTGCAACAACTGCAACAGGCACCACAATGGTCAGTGTACCAAGGGTCGTTGTCAAAGATGCCTCAAGATGGGTCACGAGGCCAAAGACTGTAGAAGCATTCGTCCTGCGAACCAAAATCAGCAGCAGCCTCACGCACAGCCTAACCAACAACAGGGCAACAAGGGATGCTACAATTGTGGTGCTGAAGGCCACATCAAGAGACACTGCCCGCAGCTCAACAGGAACCAGAACAACAACAACAACAATCAGGGCAATGGCAACAACAACAACGGAGGAAATAACAACGGCAACGAAGCTCGTGGTCGTGCATTCGTACTAGGTCGTGGCGACGCAGTGAACGATCCCAACGTTGTTATGGGTAAGTTTCTCCTCGACAATATTTACGTTACTGTTTTGTTTGATTCGGGTGCGGATACAAGCTATATGTCTGTGAAAATGTGTCAACTGCTAAAACGTGCACCAACACTTTTACCCACCAAACATGTAGTAGAGTTAGCTAACGGTAAAAGTTTAGAAGCCACGCACGTAGTTCAGGGTTGTAACCTTATCCTAGCTGGCCAAGCTTTCTCTATTGATCTCATTCCCATAGTTTTGGGAAGTTTCGACGTCGTGATTGGGATGGATTGGTTATCCCAACACCAGGCAGAAATCTTATGCAGTGAGAAGATCATTCGTATTCCACGTTCTGGTCAAGAACCTCTCGAAGTTCAAGGCGACAAGAGTGGTGCTGTGGTTGGCATCATCTCATTCTTGAAGGCTCAGAAGTGCTTACGTAAAGGTCACACCGCCATTCTGGCTCTCGTTACAGACGCATCAGCAAAGGAAAAGAAATTGGAGGATATACCAGTCGTACGTGACTTCCCTCAGGTGTTTCCTGAAGATTTACCTGGCTTACCGCCTCATCGTCAGGTCGAATTTCAGATCGAGCTCGCTCCAGGGGCAGCACCCATAGCTCGCGCACCATATCGTCTAGCCCCATCAGAATTGGAGGAACTGTCAAAACAGCTGCAAGAACTCTTGGAAAAGGGTTTCATTCGTCCAAGCTCTTCGCCTTGGGGAGCTCCAGTGCTTTTCGTGAAAAAGAAAGACGGTACGTTCAGGATGTGTATAGACTACAGGGAGTTGAACAAGGTGACGGTGAAGAACCGTTATCCTCTTCCACGCATAGACGACTTATTCGACCAGTTGCAAGGGTCGTGTTACTATTCCAAGATCGACCTACGGTCAGGATATCATCAACTGAGAGTCCGCGAGGAGGACGTCTCTAAGACAGCATTCAGAACTCGCTATGGTCACTACGAGTTCTTGGTTATGCCGTTCGGACTTACGCACGCACCTGCAGTATTCATGGATCTTATGAACAGGGTGTGCAAACCCTATCTCGACAAGTTCGTCATTGTCTTCATCGACGACATCCTGATTTACTCTAAGAGTCAGGAGGAGCACGAGCGACACCTACGCCTTATATTGGAACTCCTTCGGAAGGAACAGCTGTACGCTAAGCTTTCTAAATGCGACTTCTGGCTTCGTGAAGTCCACTTCTTAGGCCACGTGGTAAACAAGGATGGGATTCACGTCGATCCATCCAAGGTAGATTCAATCAGAAACTGGCCTGCACCGCGTACACCGACAGAAATACGCCAATTCTTGGGTTTGGCAGGCTACTACAGACGGTTTATTAAAGACTTTTCAAGGATCGCGCAACCACTTACGCTACTGACACGGAAGGGTGTCACCTACCGTTGGGGCAACACGCAGGAAACTGCTTTTCAGTATCTAAAGGATAGGCTTTGCAACGCACCTATTCTTTCATTGCCAGAAGGCACAGAAGACTTCGTAGTATATTGTGATGCATCCATCCAGGGTCTTGGATGTGTGTTGATGCAACGTGATAAAGTGATAGCCTACGCTTCTCGGCAACTCAAGGTTCACGAACGAAACTACACGACGCACGATCTAGAGCTGGGAGCTGTTGTTTTCGCGCTTAAGATATGGCGACACTACCTGTACGGTACCAGGTGCACGATTTACACCGATCACAGGAGTCTCGAGCATATCCTTAAGCAGAAGGATTTGAACATGCGTCAACGACGATGGGTCGAGTTACTTAACGACTACGAATGCGCCATCAAGTACCATCCAGGCAAAGCCAATGTTGTGGCTGATGCCCTTAGTCGAAAAGACACTCTACCACGGCGCGTGCGAGCGCTACAGCTTACGATTCAGTCTAGCCTTCCAGCACAGATACGGAATGCTCAGGTAGAAGCATTGAAGCCCGAAAACGTCAAGGCTGAAGCCTTACGCGGCTCACGACAACAAATGGAACAAAAGGAAGACGGCGCCTACTATGTAACGGGCCGGATTTGGGTCCCTCTCTATGGCGGTTTACGCGAACTTGTAATGGATGAAGCTCACAAGTCTCGCTACTCGGTACATCCAGGGTCAGATAAAATGTACCACGACATCAGCACTACTTATTGGTGGCCTAGCATGAAGGCCCACATCGCTACGTACGTTGGAAAATGTTTGACCTGTGCGAGAGTCAAGGTCGAATACCAGAAACCAGCTGGTCTACTTCAGCAGCCTAAGATACCGCAATGGAAATGGGAGGAAATTTCCATGGATTTTGTTACAGGCTTACCTAGATCTCAGCGTGGGAACGATACAATATGGGTCATAGTTGATCGACTCACCAAGTCTGCACACTTCCTGCCGATTAAGGAAACGGACAAGTTCTCCACTCTCGCAGACGTCTACCTTAAAGAAGTTGTTTCGAGGCACGGAGTGCCCACCTCTATTATTTCGGATCGCGATGCACGATTCACGTCAGAGCTTTGGCAAGCAATGCACAAATCTTTCGGCTCACGATTAGACATGAGCACAGCATATCATCCTCAGACGGATGGGCAGTCTGAGCGAACGATTCAAACACTTGAAGGCATGCTTAGGGCATGCGTTATCGATTTCGGCAACGGCTGGGAAAAACACCTCCCATTGGTGGAGTTTTCATACAATAACAGTTACCATACCAGCATTCAAGCCGCTCCATTCGAGGCATTGTACGGACGTAAATGCCGGTCACCTCTCTGTTGGGCAGAGGTGGGGGATAGTCAGATTACGGGTCCAGAGATTGTAGTGGACGCCACAGAAAAGATAGCACAGATACGACAACGCATGGCGGCAGCACGCGACCGTCAGAAAGCCTACGCGGACAAGCGTAGAAAGCCTTTGGAATTTCAGGTCGGAGACCGGGTTTTACTAAAAGTTTCACCCTGGAAGGGTGTGGTACGTTTTGGCAAACGGGGCAAACTGAATCCGCGGTACGTCGGACCATTCGAAATCTTAGAAAAGATTGGCAAGGTAGCCTACAAGCTGAACCTACCAGCTGAACTCGGAGCAGTTCACAATGTCTTTCATGTATCGAACCTAAAGAAGTGTTTATCAGATGAAACCCTCATCATTCCTTTTAAGGAACTCACTATCGACGAGCGGTTGCAGTTCGTCGAGGAGCCAGTAGAAATCACGGACCGGGATGTGAAGGTCCTCAAACACAAGAGAATCCCTCTTGTTCGAGTTCGTTGGAACTCCAAACGTGGCCCAGAGTACACCTGGGAACGCGAAGACAGAATGACAGAAAAGTACCCCCAGTTATTCGAAACCAATGCTACCACTACTGAGGCTGAAGCTACTACTTCGGAATTTCGGGACGAAATTCCAGATCAACGGGGGGAGGATGTGACACCCCAGGAAAACCAGTGAACGCTATAACTTACCTAGCTTCCTCAGTGAGTGCATACCAAATTTCGGGACGAAATTTCCAATTAGTTGGGGATAATGTGACAACTCGAACTTTAGACTTGCTTTGATGTAACGTTGCGTGCTTATGAGAACTGAATTATATGATTTCAAATGAATATTTGTTATGTGCGTATGTATGTTATGTGTTGCACGAGCCCAAACTACACAAACCGGTCACACAAGCCCGTTTGGGCCACACTTTGAAACCGGATTCATTAGGCATCCGAGTTGGGCTCGGCCCACCCCTCTACCGTGTAAACACCTTAGGGACTTGGTTATTTTTCTCATTTGTTACAAACACCACTACACACACACAACCCTAGACTCTTTCTCTCTCTCTCGGTCGCTTGGAACCCGACGGCAAGAACACCCCTACTCGGAATCACCCTCTTTTCCTTCTTTAATCCGGTTAGTGATTATGTTATTGGTTGTGTGTTATTGTTTGTATGTTGATAATTGCTTGATACCCGAAGGATTCTTGTTATGTTGTTTATGATAATAGTTATTATGATTGTGAACCGGCTGCATGATCATCGAATTGAATTGGTCCGGATGTTGTTGATAACCGGCTGTGATTAAAGAATTAGGGTGCATGCTAGGATGATGATACGATTAGGATTTGGTTTAGAGTTGGTTGATAATCCGATTATTAATTTGATGCTGTTATGAACATGCTAAATGGTGATGATTTGAAGATATTATGAATATGATTGAATGTTGAATAATCATTGTTTGATCTGATTTCCGAAACTGCCTAAGTTGTTTGCTAGAATCACGGAAGGATTGTTGCAGGAATTATGGTAACCAGTTACACACACGGTTGCGACTCGGTATCACTCATTGCGAGTCGGAACCCCACTCGAGACCACAACAGCACAAACCGAGACCACGGTTGCGAGTCCGGTTGCGACTCGTAACCGGACCATGACGAACCGAGACTGTCCCTTGCGACTCGTAACCAGCTGTTGCGACTCGCAATCTCCTGTTGCGACTCGTAATCTCCTGCTGTGACTCGTAATCCCGGTTGCGACTCGAGACTAGCTACACGTACACTATTTTGGGCCTACACTGTCACGGGCCCAATCTTATGACTGTTATGTTATTGGACTGCTTATCTGTTTGGGCCGAACACTTGGATTCTGTTTAACTGATTGTTATTGGACTGCTTATCTTTATTGGGCCGACTACTTGGACTCGTTACATGATATGAACTGCTGATACGTTTATGTGATTTGCCATGATCATACTTGATACCATACGTGATACAAACGTGCTATATACGAACCTAACTTGCATAAGTAACCATGATAGGACGTGGTTGATCCCTTACTTGTATACTTGAGCATTTTTACTGTCT
Organism: Helianthus annuus; assembly: GCF_002127325.2. Lineage (NCBI taxonomy): Eukaryota > Viridiplantae > Streptophyta > Magnoliopsida > Asterales > Asteraceae > Helianthus > Helianthus annuus. Next base: position 117,467,918 of record NC_035445.2, on the reverse strand, counting down.
GCCGAGCAAACCCAGGTGAGTTCACACTCCTACTAAGGCATGGGATTCCCGGGTCGTGGGAATGGGATAAAGGTTACAATTGACTAAGAACGTACATATACTTTTCCTAGACTATCACCTACCATGATCCTCGGATGTCAGGACGGTTCCGTAGGTTAGGATAACACCTACGTGGTCATATGCCAATTACTGCCTCGGATGTCAGGCACGCACGTAAAACCTACGTGTACGCATTACTTACTTCTATCCTCGGTACAAAGGATACGTACGTGAAACCTACGTACACCCCCGCGTCTCCTATCCTCGGTTATGAAGGATACGTGCGTAAAACCTACGTACACCCCATACGCGCTACTGTTCTCGGAAGAAGAACAGGGATGATACGAGTAGTTGATACGAATAGTCTAGTGGTCACATAACATGGGAAGCCCCCACCAGTATAACTTACTACCGGCCCAGTAGAGCCACCCGTTACTTACTGTGCGCATTTACTTACTGTGAACTCACTCAACTAGTTTGTTGATCATTCTGTTACATGCCTTGCAGAACGTTAGGTACATGGAGCTTGCACAAAGAGGGGCCGGTCATTGTGGACAAGGATCGTATTACTTTGTTAGACACTTATGACATTTCAGTATTTTTAACTTGGGTTTACAACAATGCTTCCGCTACTTAACAATGCTTGGTTTTGAAACATCAATCATGTTATGATGAACTACTTTAGTGACTTTTATTATTATTAAATGCTATGTTTGATATGATTGATGGCTTGATCCTGGTCACGTCACGCCTCCAAGCGGTGGTACTCCGCGTGTGGATTTTGGGGGTGTGACAATTCCCATTCAAGTGGGGGATGATGTGACACCCCAGGAAAACCAGTGAGTGAACGATATAGCTTACCTAGCTTCCTCAGTGAGTGCGTACCAAATTTCGGGACGAAATTTCTTTTTAGTTGGGGATAATGTGACAACTCGTACTTCAAACCCGTCTTTGTGTTGTATGTAACGTATGTGAACATGTGAACTTGATTGACTTATTGAATGTTATGACATTGTGATATGTTATTATGTGCATTATGTGTGTATGCTATGTTATTTGAATGTATGATAAACACACACAATCCGAACGCACAACACAAACCCGAACCCAATCGCACAAGCCCAATAGAGGGGGCCGCATTCTTTTGTGATCGGACCATAAGGGCGGCCCATGTATGGGTTCGGCCCACTTCTATTTTACACAAACAAGCAACCGTGTTGAAGGGTTGCCTCTCATTTTTACAAACCACACAAGTTACACAAACCCTAGACTTCCTCTCTCTCTCTCTCGTTTTTGCTTGGAACCCGACGGCAAGCATTCTCCTTCTCTTCAAGATCATTTCTCCTATTGGATTGCCCACTATCATTTGGTTAGTGTTTTACTATTTGTGAGTTATGTTATGTGATCACACATGTTCTAGATGATGCCTGATTGTTGATTATGATGTTATTGATAGTGTTCTTATTATTCGGCCATATGTGTATGTCGATTTAATGTTCACATAAATCGGATTGCATGATAAAATCAAGTTGAGTGTAGGTTGTTAATCGGCTGTTATGATTAGTAACCATAGTCAATGTGAAAGCTTGCAAATCTTGTGTTGAGGTTGAATCTTGTGGCTTATGTTCATAAAAATCGCTATGTCATTGTTCATATGTTAAGGATAGGGTTCTTATGAATTCGTGATAGATTATGCTTGTTGATCGATTAAGGATTGGGATAGAATCTTTGATTTTGTTAATTGATTGTAAGTATGGAAACTGATAAACTAATTGTAACCGAATTGCTTAACTATTGGAATAATTGAACTAATCGCATAAAGAGCCAAATCGCATAAGCCAGTTGGTCGCACAAGACCTCTTGACCGTACAAGAGGTCCATTCGCACAAGCTGGTCCAATCACACAAGTCCCGGTCGCACAAGAGACCCTGATCGTACAAGGGGTCTCCAGTCGCACAAGGACTAAAGACTTTGTAAATGGGCCGTAGTCTTGGGCTGGGTAATGAAGCTGGACCGCACGAGTTATATGCCTTATTTAACCGTTTGGGCCGGATGGTATGTTGGGCTGGGCTAACTCAAATCGCACAACCCGGCCGGATCGCACAAGTCACATCGCACAACCCACCCAGCCGCACAAGATTGTTATTCGTTCATTCGTTATTGGGCCGATATGTTAATTGAACTTGTTATTGTTATTTGGGCCGAAGTATAGGGATCGCACAACATGCTGTGGATCGCACAAGGTTGTGCTGATCGCACAACATGTTGGGCCGATTACCAGTGGGCTTATCCAATCGCACATTGTTTGATTGTTAAAGTGTTGCCATGACCTATACGTGTTTGTAATGTGTTAACTTTGTGTGAAACATACGTGCTTTACCTGAACCAAACCTGACTTATATGATAATCCTGTTAGGACGTGATTGACTACTTTTAATTCAAGTAACTTTTGGTATAATCTGCCGAGCAAACCAAGGTGAGTTCATTGCATTTTCTCAAGCATGCGTCCCGGTGGTTTGGGACAACTGGTAAACATTTGGAAGGGAAACATTGGGTAAACAACTTAATCGGTTTTGGTTATTGCCTGGAGGGCAATGGGGGTAATTAGTTGATAGCGCTATTAGGTGGGAAACCTCACACCGGGCCGTAAGGACGGGCGTGAACTAATTATCTGGGTATGGCTATGGTTGTTAGAGGCACACTCCTCGGATACATATGGGCACACTCCCTAGGGTATCTAACGATGGCAACATAGCAAACAGTCGTTAAGGGGTAACCACTCCCCGGATACACATGGGCACACTCCCTAGGGTATCTAACATGAGCAACATCGTAACGCAACATTGAATCGCATTAACATACATTTGGTAACTCAACACGTTAACAAAACCTTGAACTCACCAGCGTAGTCTGACACACTTGTTGCATGCTTGTAGGTCGTTAACTCTGGAACATGGACTTGCTATCTGGGAGTGCTGGAGTGGTCATGGATCGAGGCTTTCGTATTATCTTATGTTGATACATTGGTTTAAGTGTTATTACGAAACAACTGCTAAATAATTTATTATATGCTTCCGCTACACAACTTTTGGGAATTATTATCATGTTTGACATTTCTATTGGTAATTAATAACATGTTTTATTTAAGTATTCATTATTGGTTCAATGTGATTGGTGGCTCGAACTCTGATGCGTAACACGCCTCGCGGGGTTTTCGCAGGTGGAATTTTGGGGGGTGTTACATAAAAAAACGCTGAGTTTTATGGTGTAATTTTTTTCAAAAAATAATCACATATAAAAAAGTTATTGTCATTTAAATATGATGGGGGAAAATGTCATGTGATTAGCATGTGCACCTTTGTTTGGATCTTCCTATTTTAGCCCTCCTGGAAGTTCCAAGACCCCTATTATTTACAAAAATGCCACCACATCAATCTCAGCCACAAACCACTAAGATCTTGTGGCTGGGAATCGTTCTCACCGTTCTCACATTTTGAGGCGTTCTCTCCTGATCCTGTTTATATATATATACGAAATCAGGAGAAAACACCCTAAAGTGTGAGAATGGTGAGAACACATCCTGATGGAACACGTGGCGCGAGATGTAATCAGGGTCTGAGGGGTTTTTTTTGTCTTTTCAATATTCTTTTTCCCGATTTCGTGTGTCACATGGTGCTTCATTTTTTGCGTCTAAGATAATTTTGGCGTTAACTAGATTCATTAATTACTTGACGTTTTACTGTTTTTTGGATCTGTCTCGTTGAATTAATTCTTTATTGTGTCACATAGTTAATTTTTTTTGGCGTTATGGCGTTTCCCAGGTCATTTTTTGGCGTTTGTGGCGTTTGTTAATAATTGATTACCATTGATTAGTTTTTATAAGATTACAATAATACGAAATCAAAATAAACTAATAGTCTTCTGCGAATGTGGTTACATCAGAGTTGTACCCATCGCGTTGTTCCTCACTTTCTTCAGATTCATCATCATATTTTAGATTGGCGTATAACGCCATCATCTCGTCTCTTCTTTGCCCCAGCCTATACTTGAATATCATTGCAACCCTGGATCTTGCACCGTTCGAATGTGTTAAATCACAGAGTTGTTCAAGTAGATATAGTCTCTCTGTCTTCAACATTTCCTCCATCGGCAATGAATATTTCACCCCGTGTTGATAAGTCACTTCAACCGTTCCTGCTTCTTCATGCACCACCCAATTGCTAACTGTTGGTAGAGGAGTATCGTCAATATCAACATCATCATCTTCTGCCGGAAATTTTCTCTCCGATCTTCTTATTACCGTTCGAGTTCTTTCACAATCGTTGGCCATTGGAACCCCAAGGGCCAGAATATCCCTCTGAACCCTTTCAGCCATACCAAGTATGGCTTTGATTGTCCTGACCTTCACCCTTCTCCTATCAGAGAACTTTAGGATGAATCGTATCTCCGACCTTTCAAACCTCCATGCAATAACATTAGCCATTTTTAAGTTTTTGGCGTTTTGGACAATATGTGGCGTTTTAGACAATGTTTGGCGTGTTGAGTTGTGTTCTCATGTTCTACTTTTATAATGACTTTTTCCCGCGCAGTGACATGTAATTATGGCGTTTTGAAAAGATAAATAAATTCAGTTCCCCAAGTATTTGGCTTTTAATATAATAAATGTTAGTAATTATGTTTCCGTCGCTTCATTTTACTGTTTGCAGTTACTGTGTTTTGCTTCAGATTCATCTGTTTATGGCTGTAACACGTCCCATCTTTACGGCTATAATTATGGTGTTTTGTTTTCCAATGGCGTTTAGATAAAGATGGCACTTTTGTTTTATTCTCTTGCACATTGTTTTAACCTTTTTTTTTAGATTTATTATAATAGTACTTGTCCAAAGTAATTTTAGTATAATTTGGTAGTTTTGGGGCATTTTATGGCATGATGGCGTTTCACAAGCATTTGCCCGTTTGGCGTTTTATTATATTTTTTATTAGAGAATTAATGTATTATTGTTCTTAGTTGAAAATTACATAACAAACAACAGAAAAAGAAAATTACAAAAAAACAAATAGATGGCGTTTTGGGTTTGGCGTGTTTTTTTTTCTTGTTCGTGTGTTTGAAGTGGGTTTGTGGATGTTGGAGATATAGATCGACTCCGTGTGGGTGGATGCTATTTGCCCGTCATCTTCATTATCATCATCGAGCCCAAAGTAGCATTTACACTGGGATCGGTCTCTTCTCCTCATCCAAACCTTCTTCAAGAACAAAGAAGACAAAATGACATATGGGTATCATCAGTCCCTTTTTCTTGAAATTTGTCCATCTCATGCAACAAAATCTTACTCTCCTCACCTAACAAACCATTCAGCGAAACTTCATGCAGAACATTACTGAGTATCAAAGAAAAGATGATTGCCATCGTTGATTTCTCTCAACTTTTGGCGTTTTACAGTGAGTGGTATTTAGGAACCATTGTGTTTTGTGTTTTTTTTTGTGTGATTAACGAAAGGTGGTGAGACGTTTCTATTTATAGGATTTTTTGGCGCGTAGTTTAGGCGGGATATTATTATAACAGTAAATGCAATTAACAATTATCCGGATGTAAGGCTTGGCATTTATATATCATGGCGTTTTACGTTTTATGGCGTTTTTGTAGGCTAAGACCTTAACGGCTGGCAAATCGTGTCTTAGCAGGTTTAACAGGTATATGATATCGCGAACAACAAAAGTTTTAAACATGAATACGACTCGTTTAACTACTTTATATCCAATGTCTATATGACAGATGTATATTTTATGTATCTAGAAAGAGAAATAATGGATCCTAACTTTCAAATTTTGATTATTTTTAAAAACGTAAAAAATCACATGGTGTACTTTTTTGTTATCGTGTCTTAGCAGGATACCTAGAGGTTACCTATTGGCAGCCCTAGTTTTAGTACAGAAAAAACTACGCAGTAATAAAATTGGCGTTTTGTATTTACTTGGCGTTTTATATTTTAATGGTGTTTTATGTAAGAAAGGATGTTTTACCTTTTACCCTTAATGAAGCACGTCAACGTAATAAAATTTATGTTATTTACGAAAATGCCATCGCGCCAATCTAGTCCATAGATTGTTTTGATCGGACGATCCATAAGCGTTCTCACTATTCTCACACTTTTCACTGTTTTCCCTAAATTCTGACCCTATATATATATAGGAGAAGGATCCGTTAGGAACAACCCTTTATTGCAAGAACCGCGAGAACCAATGTGCACACAACCAAAAAATACATAAAAAAAATCTGAAAAGTACCCAAAAAACATTTTTTTTACTATTTTTTTTTGGAAAAATCGCTATATTTCATCAATAATAAAAAAAATTCAAAAAAAAAAAAATTGAGTAACAGTTATCCATGCACATGTGCATTTGTATCATTTCTTTGACAAATTCCGTAATTCATTACAAATATCAGACAATTGCATTTCCATTTACACTACCATTCATAATACAATACTTTTTACATTAACAATAATAGAAATGCACATGTGCATCTATATGTATGAACTTGTTATAACATTAACAACACTAGAAATGCACATGTGCATCTATATATATGAACATGTTATAACATGTTTTAGTACACCACTTTGAATACACATTCCCTTTCATCTATCATACCATCCATACTACACTACCATTACCTCCTACCATCCATAAACAATACCATTGCTTTTTACTATCCATAATACAATATTATTACCAATATTTCACTTTATTATATGTACATCAACACCCTTTATACCATCCAAACAACATATTACATCATAAAGTGATAAATATAATCAAACCATCAACCACTAGATATAACTAACCAAAACACATGTATATGGGCCTACTTCACCATTTAAAATCACAAACTTTTTGTACCAAAACACCCTATTTCATGTTGATACATATAGATGCACATGTGCATTTCTAATATTAGTAATGTAAAAAGTACTGTATTACATATGGTAGGGTAAATGAAAGTGCATTTTTCTACTACATGTAATATATTATGGAATTTGTCCAAGAAATGATACATATGCACATGTGCATCCATAACTGTTACTCGAAAAAAAAAAGTTTTTTTTTTTGTTTTTTTTTGTAACAAAATATAGCGATTTTTATTAGAAAAATATTAAAAAAAAGTTTTGTGGGTTTTTTGGATTTTTTAGGTATTTTTTTGTGTTCACATTGGTTCTCGCAATAAGGGTGGTTTTCAAATGAACATTGCCCTACATATATATATATGGTTAGGTTCATTTGTGAACAACCCGCTTGATAGTGAACTGTGTGAACTAATCCTAGCCCTTGATTATCAATACACAAGTGTAAATCAATGGCCAGGATTTGATCAGGATTTGATGATGAAAATACACGAGTGTATTTTACGATTTGATGATGTAAATCAATGGTCAGGATTTGTTCACTCAGTTCACAAATACACTAGTGTTCACTCTAGAATCCCAATATATATATATATATATATATATATATATATATATATATATATATATATATAGGGTTGGGTTCAAATGAGAACCACCACGAGTTGTGAGTACCGTGAGAACTTTTTCTTCCCGTGCAAGTTGGGCCAAAATTTTTTGCACAAATGTAGATGAAAATATTACAAACACATCTCTAAAAAAAGTAAAAAAAATGTCGAGTCAGTAATTTTGACAAATTACTGATGAAAGTTTTTTTTACGCGCTGGTGTAAATTTTGTACGAATATAAATATTTTTTTTACACCTCATGTAAATGTGAGTATGCGACATTTTTTTTCTTTTTTTTTTGTGCTGAAACAGGTGATTTTTTATGACTTTTGAGAAAAAATTTCGAAAAAATCTTTTGAATGGCCCAGTTCTCACAACTCAAAGTGGTTCTCGTTTTAACCCATCTCTCTCTCTCTCTATATATATATGTATATATATATATATATAATATCATTTTGCATCTGCCAGGTGTATGACTACCCCCATGCGCTTTAAGTTGTGGCCATTTGCAACTAAATGAGTCGGGACGCCCGGACACGGACGTATTAACCCCCAAGTTTTAAATTATCAACCAATACGGATTGAAACGGGCTATTTGCATTTCTATGACATTATTCGCCTTTTTGCAATACCCAACCAAATGGCTAATGCCATATCCCAAGTCTTTATAAATTAAAATAGGCTAAGAGTATTTACCTGTGCTAGTCTTTTATAATAGCAATATATATATATATATATATATATATATATATATATATAGGAAAAAGATCCGTTAGGAACCACCATTTATTGCGAGAACCGCGAGAACCAATGTGAACACAAACAAAAATGCCTAAAAATAACTAAAAAACACACAAAAAAATTTTTATAAAAAAATCACTACTTTTAGTAGTAAAAAAAATTTTTAAATTTTTTTTAAAAAATAAAATTTTTTGACTATTAAAAGTAACGATTTTAACATAAAAAATATTAAAAAAAAATTAGATTTTTTTTTTATAGATTTTTAAGGTTTTTTAGGGGTTTAGTTTTTAGCATTTTAGCTTGGGGGTGGGGGAGGGGGGTTTTTTGGGGGGGGGGGGGGTTAGGTTTTTTTAGCTATTTTAAGTTGTGTTCACATTGGTTCTCGCGGTTCTCGCAATAAAGGTGGTCCTCGCATGAACCTTACCCTATATATATATATATATATATATATATATATATATATATATAGCACAACTTTATTTAAAGTATCTCAGCTTAGGTGTAATTTCTGGAGGCTTTTAGTTTGTAATAAACGGAAAATCATCAATTAGAATGTTAACGGGTCATTTATAAGTCTTTGACTTTGACCGACTAACTTAACGATACGCTCAGTTCGCTAGATTAAGCGTTGACCGGGTAGAATATGGTTTACACCAGTTCGAGTGCTAGGCCTTGTGTAATATGGGTCTATTAACCAAACATTCTGATTTGAAATGGTTTTAAAAGGTTTTGGCCCGATTCAATTAGTTTATATATTTCATTTCATTTAAACTAGTCGTACGCATATATATGGTATCGGGTGGTCAAATAGGTCTATGAAGAATCCGTTATGTCAAAACATATTTTGTAATGTTGTATGATCAGTTTCAAGGTCAGATTATGTGCCTTGTAGGTTTTAAAACCATTTTTTATGCCATAAGGGCATTTTTGACATTTTAAAAGTATATAATGTTGACTCGTCAATTGACCCATCAAACGACATGACTAGAAGGTATAACCTCAGAGGGTTATTCCCTATTATGGCCACATAACAAGTCTTAATTGGGTTGTAAGTTTGATCAAGCTGGTCAGAATCGAAAGTCAAAGCAAAAGTCAAACAGTTTGACTTTCGACTAGGAAATGAGCACTAAACGGAAAATGACGAGTTAGACATGGTAAAACATGTCCTAATATGTTATATAAACTATTATGATGTCAAAATTTATAGTTTTGATGCTTAGAAGTTCATTTATCACAATTTGCAAAATCTGCGTTTTTTACTTTTATTTTATACATGTTTGACTAGTCATTCCGCCTACTTAACGTGATGATTAGAGGGTAGGGATGGCAATGGGTCGAGTTCGGGTCGGGTATTGGTAATCCCATACCCATACTCGGTTGTAAAATCGTGTCCTATACCCGACCCAATACCCGTCTGGTATTTGTCAGGTAATTACCCGTCGGGTATCGGGTATTTGTCAGGTACTTAACGTGATGATTACGTTAGGATTTCCAAATGTATTTCTTTACTATTATAATTATTATATAATCTTATTTATACAACAACTATTATAAACAAAAAAATGTCCATTACAAACATTTAAGTTTTATCATTAATTAATAATAACTTTATAATACTTATACACTTATATCTATATACTTCACAATATAGAAAATATAAATACTATTATCAAAAATATATAATAAACGAAAATTTATTTTTCCACATTTTAAACATACTAAAATAAATCACTAATAGACAAAGGTTAATGAAAAATATAAATTAAAAAATTGGGGTATATGATCGGGTATATTGTTCGGGTAAACGGGTATGTGGTTTCAAATAATCGGTTCGGGTATCACCTAATCCCGTACCCGACCCATACCCGCGAAATTTTTAAAACTAATCCCATATGCGGCCCAATACTCATCGGGTATCGGGTATACCCGTCCCATTTGTGTCGGGTTTCGGGTATACCTGCCGAGCTCGAGTATTTTTGCCATCCCTATTAGAGGATGTAGTCATAAGGAATTAACACCTTCATTATTACGATCACGTTGCAAAGTTCAATTTGAACCTTGGCTTGACCAAAATGGTCAGAACCGGAAGTCAAAGAAAAAGTCAATTTGCTTGACTTTTGGCTAATAACTAGCCTAATAATGGAAAGAGACTGAGGAAGAACACTTACAAGTATTCAAGGGAAGCTTATAACTTCAGGGATAAGGCCTATATAAGGAGACGTAGCTCCAAAGTATGATAGAGAGAAAGAAATGAATGGTGCAAGGAATGAGGTCCTTGAACACATCGATTTATACTTGATCAAGTGAAAGAAGAGCTTGCTATCTGTAACCAGGAGTTCTAGGAGTGTGATAAGTGTCCTAGCAGGTGTCCAAAGGAGAATAACGGTGGTGAGTTTCGCAGATAGGTGGCAAGGAAACAGGTTGTGAGGCTACCAGCAAAATTCTGCTGTCAGCGACCTCCTTGCGGACCACAAGGAGTGACGTCTTGCGGTCTGTAAGGACCTCTGGCCCCCAATTTCATTTAACTCCCTTACGGACCGTAAGGGATTCCCCTTGTGGTCCGTAAGGGACCTCCAGAATGGAAATTTTGGCATTTTCCCATCTTTGACCCCACAACTATAATCCATGTTCCATATATATGAATTTTGTCCCTCTCCTTCAACAAATCTTGAATATTTAGAGAGTTTTCCGGACATGTGTTGCCTTGTGATTCGTTATAAATTTCCGAGGTGTTACTATCTTAAATAGAAACATACTTTTTATGAGAAGGGCCTCGATGTTACTTTAGGTCTCTACTTATGCAAATTGAAGAAAGGTAACTCAAGTGAACCACCGAGCTCACTTGTTATTCACCTCCTGGACCTGCCTGACTCGGATAACACAGTCAGGATTTCAATCGCCAATGGCACGCAGATGCATGCTAGTGTTGGCAGTGGTTCGAGTGAGTCCCCTATAATCAAGTCTGGAAACATGATCATTTCCGTTCAAGTTTTAAAAAATGCGACCAAAACTTTGCAAAAGAAAGCGAGCTCGGGCATTGTGGGTTCGTGGTCGTTTACAAGGGCCAGTTAGACGATGGCACAAAAATAATAGTCAAAAGAATAGAATCTGGTGTGATTTGCAACAAACCATTAGATGTATTTGAATTAGAAATTTCAGTTTTAAGAAAGGTTAGACACAGACATTTGGTGTCACTTTTAGGGTATTCAACTCAAGGGCTCGAAAGAATTCTTGTTTATGAATATATGTGGTGTGCGTTAGGTGTATTATGATTTTATTGATATTTTAAGCCCATTTTACGCGTTAGTCAAGTTTTAAATTTATAAAACACGATATTCTACTAACACTAAACACACACATGAAAAAGTGCACCCATCGTGAGCGTAGTATAGCATTGGTAAGATTCCCAGGTCATCCAAGGACACAAGAGCTTTTAGTACCGGTTTATCCTCAACGTCTAATCAAACTAAAATTTTTGAGAAAAGATTTAAAACATGAAAAATAAAAACTAAAAATGCAGAAATAAAAATAAAAATAAAAACAGATAGATAAGATGAATCACTTGGATCCGACTCGCCTTTAATGTATCCTTTGATGATTGCAGCACTTTTGCACTTTTTAAGAGATTATCTTAGTTATAGTAGTAGGCCCTTCTTTGAAGGTGACGTTACCCTCAACCCAGTGGTTTGAGTCAGCAAGGATACAATCCCAAAAGGGTCGGAATATTGAAAGATAATTAATTAAGTTATTAATGCGAAAAGTGGTAGGCCCTTCTTTTGAAGGTGAGGTTACCCTCGGCTAAGTGGTTTGAGTCAGCAGGGATACAATCCCAAGTAGCCGGTTTAATGTATTAATAGTAGTTTACATATGAGGGGATCAAGCCATTCGCACCCCCGCCATCCAATACCAATGGGTATTGAAGGAGGTCCTAGTAAGCTTGACCTAGGTCCTTGCAGGATCTATACACTGAACAAGGCAAGAACCTTACTAAACCATTCCCTTAACCCCCCGACCAGGTAGCCAACATATCTATATATAGACCGTAGAGATATGAATGGTGTAAATCTTTTACTTTATTTAGACAGTAAAGTAATGCCAAGACACCACAGACAAATGATAAAGAAGTTTCACCTTCAACATAAGAAACTAGTTATTAAAGTCATTAATACAAAACCAAATAAAAAGTGCAAAAAGATTAAAAATCAAAAGTAATACATTAAATGCTTGTCTTCACCAAGTGATGTAAGAGACTTAGCCAAACATGGCCTTTGATTGATAAGAACTCTTACTATCAATCTTGGATCCCGAGACTACTACACACACTTTAAGGTGGATGATGGATGATGGTGGTAGATGTGGGTGTTGTAGTAGTGGTGGAGTGGTGGCAAAGTGGGAGAGAGGTGGTTTGCCAAGGGATGCCTTTGAAGAGACCCGAGCACCCTGATGTGCACAAAATGCAACATATAAATTACATCAATTGTGGCTTAAAACTAACCCTTTTTTAGTACTAATGTTGGAAAAAGTGTGCTTTTGCCTTCCTTTTATATTTTCAGGATTAAATGAGCTCAAAATAAAAAAAGAAGCAAAAAGACAGCAAAATCTAGCATAAATACAAGAAAGGGAACAATAGTGACATGCCCGACCCCCCGACAGCATCTTCCCAAGCAAAACAAAGAAGACAGAAGACTGAACACGCCCCGTGCTCAGTGAGCACGGGGCCGTGCCCAAGAAGCAGCAGAAAAGACAAACCTATAGAAGCTTCTACTGCCCACCACAGGGCCGTGCCCAGCGGACACGGGGGCGTGGTCAACTTGCTGCAGGCGCATTTATTGTAATTGCGAATTACAATTAATGAAGAGAGATAGTGTCAGATGGACACGGGGCCGTGCCCGAGCTTCTGTTCAGCCTATAAATAGGAGTGTTTGGAGCTATTGCAACTCATCCCTTGGCACACCACCTCTCACACACTTCACCCACCACCCACCACCACCATAACACCATCATCCACCACCATCATCCATTGTCCATCATAGAGTGTGTGAGTCGTCTCGGGATCCAAGATTGATCGTAAGAGTTCTTGACAATCAAAGGCCATGTTTGCCTAAGTCTCTTACATCACTTGGTGAGACAAGTGTTTAGTGTAATACTTTTTATTTTTAATCTTTTGCACTTTTTAATTGGTTTTGTATTAATGACTTTAATTACTAGTTTCTTATGTTGAAGGTGATTCTTCCTTATCTTTTGTCCGTGGTGTCTTGGCATTATTTTACTGTCTATATAAAATAAAAGATTTTCACCATTCATATCTCCACGGTCTATATGGAGGTATGTTGGTTACCTGGTCGAGGGTTAAGGGAACGGTTTGGTAAGAGTTGCCATTGTTCAGTGTATAGATCCTGCAAAGGACCTGGGTCAAATTTAGTAGGACTTCCTTCAATACCCAAAGGTATTGGATGGCGGGGGTCCAAACTCTTTAATCCCCTCATAAGTTAAACTACTATTAAAACTTTAACCCAACTACTTAGGACTGTATCCCTGCTGACTCAGACTACTTAGCTTAGGGTAACGTCGCCTTCAAAAGAAGGCCCTACCACATTATGCATTAATAACTTAATTAATTATCTTTCAATAATCCGACCCTTTAGGATTGTATCCTTGCTGACTCAAACTACTGGGTTGAGGGTAACGTCGCCTTCAAAAGAGGGGCCTACTACAATAACTAAGATAATCTCTTAAACAAGTGCAAAAGTGCGAAAATAATCAAAGGTTACACTACACACGAGTCGGATCCAAGTGATTCATCTTGTCTATCTGTTTTTATTTTTATTTTATTTTTCAGCATTTTACTTAGTTTTATTTTCTTAGTTTAAAACATTTTTCTAACATTTTGATTTGATTAGACGTTGAGGATAAACCGGTACTAAAAGCTCTTGTGTCCTTGGATGACCTCGGTATCTTACCAACACTATACTACGTTCACGATGGGTGCACTTGCCCATAAGTGTGTTTAGTGTTAGTAAATATCGTGTTTTATAAATTTAAAACTTGGCTAAAAAGTGTAAAAAGAGCTTAAAATATATACCTAATATATATAACACCTCGCACACATCACACCCCTATTTATAGCCTGAACAGAAGCCCGACCACGGCCCCGTGTCCAGCGGACACGCCCCCGTGGCCATCCCTTTTCTCTTCCTTCATTAATTGCTTTTGTCAGCATAGGGCTCAACACGGCCCGTGTTCGCTGGGCACGACCCTGTGTGCAGAAGTGTATCTGTACTACCAAGATTTGCAAGATTCTGCGAATCTTAGCGTTGAACACGCCCCGTGCTGAGCTGGGCACGCCCCCGTGGTGGGCATAGAAGCTTCCACAGCTTTGTCCTTTCTACAAACATCTAACCACACCCCCGTGTCCAATGGGCACGGGCCGTTGTCAGCCTTCTGTTTCTTGTTTTTGCACTTGGGGATGCTACCGAGGGGTCGGGCATGTCACGTTTATTCCTTTTCTTTGTATTTATGTTGGTTTTTGCTATTTATTTGTTCCTTTTGCTCGTTTAAGCTCATTTAGTCCTGTAAATTCAAAAGGAAAACAAAAGCACGCTTTTTCCAACATTAGTACTAAAAAATGGTTAGTTTTATGCCTCATTTGATGTAATTTATATGTTGCATTTTACACACATCAAATACCCCCACACTTGAATCTTTGCTTGTCCTCAAGCAAAACTCTTTATTATGTGGCTTACACACTCAAATGGAATGGGTAGAAGAGAAGTTTTTGGGCTTGTCTTAAGTGTCGGGAATCCAAGATCTTTATTGGGTTTTATTTTTATACTATTTACAATCCTATTCGTTATGATTTATTTAGAACGTTTCATAAGAGAAATTACTTATTTGGGCATAACATGCCTCTTTAAAATTCCATTTATATACAAGTTCACATACCTCACGGGAGATCACTCAACACTCGGCCGAATATGTATTTTTGTGAAACACTCGAGACCGGCATGGAACTTACTTCTACCATATGCTTGCCAAGCAATCAATCCTTCTCCTTTTTAACTATAAACCTTCGTAAATATCAAGAGGACTTGGGGAAAGGGTTAGGCTTGGGCTAAAGGTAGGTGGTTTTGATTAGTGGTTAGTAAAAAGGGCTAAAAGCGTAAAAAGCGTCGGTCGTCGTAAAACTTTTTGTTTTTGTGACTTTTATTCAAACTACACGTCTTCAAACAAAGTTGCTTTGAGGAACTTGTTTGCTTATTACTAAACTTTCATTTTTTTTTATAAAGAAGCATCACAAGAAAACCGAACTTTTTACTAAAATAAAGGGGTTGAGAAGAAAAAGGGTTTTGGTGGGTAAAGGGTGTTTGTTTTGTGGGTTTAGAAATGAAAAGGTTTAGGCTCAAAGGGGTAAACTAGGGGGATTTTGGGTAGGTGATAAAGAAAATGAAAAATAATGGTGTTGAAAGAAAAATGGGTTAGTCCTAATGCCTCCATCATTTTCTTACTTGGGTTTAAGTTGGTAAGGACCGGGAATGTATCGTTGTGGCAAGTTCTAGAGTCGTAAGAACCAAGCGGCTATTCACACAAGAAACGAAAAATGAGTATTTAGTTTAAAGATGTATGCTTGTATGCGCAATAAAGGCTCAAACTCACTTATTGTGGGAATGGGTTTATAATGTTATCGAGTATATATAATCAAATTTTAATTAAATTTTTCATGCCGTTTCATAATTTTCTTATGTTGGTTCTTTTTTTATCATGACGCTATCGGTTGTAAATTTGTAAAAATATAACCTTTTTAGAACTTGTTATTCCCAAATTAAACCAAGACAAGTAAAAATAAATTTTGAAAAAAAATTGGGGTGATTAGCGGTTCCAATAGAGTTTTGTGTAAGGCTTGTTATTAGGACTTGCAAAATTCAAGGTTTTAGCATCCCCCCCCCCACACTTAAATTACACATTGTCCTCAATGTGTCCCAAAAGTAAGTTTTTAGGGTGATTGAATGTGCAAAAGGGTGTTTAAAAACAAAATTTTCTGTTACTGGGTGTCTGGCCACGACCCCGTGTTGGTCCAGGCACGACCCTGTGTCCGGATTGTCAGTATCAAAATTAAACAGAAGGCTGGACGGGGCGTGTTCAGTGAGCACGGCCCTGTGTCCAGTTACTTGAGCTGGGCAAATTCTGCGGAGCCTTGGGCACGGGGCGTGTTGGGTTGAGCACGACCCCGTGCTGAACTTTCCGTAATGCCGGAAAATTGTCGGGAGGCTCTATTTTTGTGTATGGGGTGTGGTTTTAAAGTTCCATTGGTAACCTCCACCTTTTCAAGTGTGTTCAATCATTACAACATCATCCAAACACCATTCAATAATTAAAAACCATCATTCATTAAAAACGACAAGTACAAAGATCCTAAAAATAAAGCTGCTAAAAATGAAAAACTACAAAGATCCTAAGATAGATAGGTCATAAAATGCAGGAAATCACTAAGGAGTTCTACCCCTATTGTAGGAATGACAAAAACCCGGAAATAACTTTCCAGTACTTAAGGGTTTTGTAGAACTCGGAACCGGGGGATGTCATTTAAATGTCATTGAGCCATTCCTCTATCTCCCTAGGGAGAAAGAAGGCGGGCTCATTTTCCACAATGTCTTGTGGAGGAGGCGCAACGGCTACCGGAACCCCGTGTAGTATGTCTAGAGGAGGCTCCGGAGGCATGACATGCCACTCGGCTAGAATAATGACTTCCGGCACAACATTCCACCCCTTTGTGCGATGATTGGCACCATGGGAGGAGAAGCAAGAATATTCAACCTTTGGTACAAAAGGTTGACTTCTCGAAGGCAACCCTCTAACCCCACCGACAAATGGTTAATACGGTCAATTAAGGCTTCTTCTATCCCTGTCATCTCATCAATGGCTTCTCGCAAAGCGTACACGAAGTTAACCAAGGAGTCTTCCACTGATGTTCTTCTTCCCCTTCGATCGTTCCTTGAGTTAGTTGAGGATGTTCCGCTATTCCGGCTCGACATTTTAAGAAAACAAGTCGAAATGTTCAAATTAATGAAACAGTAACTCCGACCATGGCCCCGTGCTCGCTGAGCACGGCCCTGTGGCCACCATTCTACAGATTTTTGAACTCAGGAATCTTATAGTTTTAAATTATTTTTCTTAACTTTGAGACATTTCTGAGCAAAAATAACTTAAAACAGTGTCATAAAACTTATTTTTGAAAAGATTCCTTTGTTAAAAACCTAGCAAATATCTTAATAAAGCTTGAAAACATGGAGGTTTCAAGCTTTAATGGAGGTTTTGAGGAGTTTTTGAAGAAGAAGGCAAGAGACAAAAGTAGTAAAGACAAGATGGTTGTTGAGAACCTTCTTTGGAATATACCTTGTAGGGTATATGTGAAGATCCCACCAGATCTTGATCTTTGGAATAGGTCCAAATTTGCAGGAATCTTGCCGACTTTATAGAAAACGATAGCGTGCTGACCACGGCCCCGTGTCGGCTGGACACGGCCCCGTGGTCAGACAAGACTCTGACACATTTTGTCCGTATTCTGAACACGGGGCGTGTTGGCCTGGACACGCCCCTGTGGTCAATTTTTAGGTGGGCACGGGGCGTGTTGACCTGGACACGGCCCCGCGGCTAGAGAGCTTTCGTCTTATTTTAAGGAATTTGTCCAGATCGGGTGGTTCCTTACTAGACGGAACAACACCGAACTGCCTAAGGTACCTTAATTGCCCTTGCTTTAGACAAGCACGCAAGAGGTTATCGGAAAGGGTAAATCCTAAGCTGAATACTGATGGGCGAAACCAACCTTTACTTCCCTTATCCGGGCTCTCGTTAAAGAAGGTATATGTCGAATCGCTCAGGTCTATGAACGCATCGGCGAAGACCGATGGAGAGTCCTTCATGGCACAATTGACATAGGGACGACTATCGCTCAAATCCTCACAAGAGTTAGAGGTGCTTTCGGTATCGACGATGTTGTTAGAATCCGAATGCGATCTCAATAATTCCCCTTGATTGTCGTGTTGGGATGAATAACTTGTTTCTATCTCAAGCTCTTTTATCAATTGGAGAATTATTTCTTCGAGCTGACATAATTCTTCGAGAATCATATCATCTAAAAGAAATGATTGAGAGCATTCGAGGGAGAGATAGGGATTGTTTTTACTTTCGCCCATCTTAAGGTTATAGGAAAACGATGGGTCTATATAGTGGGGAGTGTAATTTAGAAAGTAACATTTTAAATCTTTATGAGATCCACCACATATTTGACACCACACACCATAAGAGGAGCGAAAGTAAAAATCATCAATATCACTCATGTTTGTGTCAGAAATTACCAACCGTCAGGATCTTACAGTTCTGTTTTCAGTAATTGGGCATTTGGACACGGGGGCGTGTTCAGTGGGCACGGCCCCGTGTTCAGCTACTGTCTGACTTAAAACATGATTGCAAGTAACAAAGATTGGGCATGTGGCGTGTTTAGCAGGCACGGCCCCGTGCTGAAGTCTGCAGAAACTGAAAAATTTAAGAAAAATCCTAAAAAAATAGAAAAACAAGAAAAATGCTTAGGCCGTTGATTTTAAGCCTTCTTAAAATCCTTGTGTCCCCGGCAACGACGCCAAAAACTTGGTGTGTGTTACGTGTATTATGATTTTATTGATATTTTAAGCCCATTTTACGCATTAGTCAAGTTTTAAATTTATAAAACACGATATTCTACTAACACTAAACATACACATGGGCAAGTGCACCCATCGTGAGCGTAGTATAGCGTTGGTAAGATACCGAGGTTGTCCAAGGACATAAGAGCTTTTAGTACCAGTTTATCCTCAACGTCTAATCAAACTAAAATTTTTGAGAAAAGGTTTTAAACATGAAAAATAAAAACTAAAAATGCAGAAATAAAAATAAAAACGAAAACAGATAGACAAGATGAATCACTTGGATCTGACTCGCCTTTAATGTATCCTTTGATGATTTCAGCACTTTTGCAATTTTTAAGCGATTATCTTAGTTATAGTAGTAGACCCTTCTTTTGAAGGTGATGTTACCCTCAACCCAATGGTTTGAGTC
Organism: Helianthus annuus; assembly: GCF_002127325.2. Lineage (NCBI taxonomy): Eukaryota > Viridiplantae > Streptophyta > Magnoliopsida > Asterales > Asteraceae > Helianthus > Helianthus annuus. The sequence continues at coordinate 117,448,539 of NC_035445.2, read as the reverse complement.
AGCAAGGATACAATACCAAAGGGTCGGAATATTGAAAGATAATTAATTAAGTTATTAATGCGAAAAGTGGTAGGCGCCTCTTTTGAAGGTGACGTTACCCTCGGCTAAGTGGTTTGAGTAAGCAGGGATACAATCCCAAGTAGCCGGTTTAATGTATTAATAGTAGTTTACATATGAGTGGATTAAGCCATTCGCACCCCCGCCATCCAATACCAATGGGTATTCAAGGAGGTCCTAGTAAGCTTGACCCAGGTCCTTGCAGGATCTATACACTGAACAAGGCAAGAACCTTACTAAACCATTCCCTTAACCCCCGACCAGGAAGCCAACATATCTCTATATAGAACGTAGAGATATGAATGGTGTAAATCTTTTACTTTATATAGACAGTAAAGTAATGCCAAGACACCACAGACAAATGATAAAGAAGTTTCACCTTCAACATAAGAAACCAATTATTAAAGTCATTAATACAGACAAATGATAAAGAAGTTTCACGTTTATTCCTTTTCTTTGTATTTATGTTGGTTTTTGCTGTTTATTTGTTCCTTTTGCTCGTTTAAGCTCATTTAGTCCTGTAAATTCAAAAGGAAAACAAAAGTACACTTTTTCCAACATTAGTACTAAGAAAACGTTAGTTTTATTCCTCATTAGATGTAATTTATATGTTGCATTTTACACACATCAATATGCCTCAAGGTGAATTAAGTAGGCATCTATTTCATTGGAAAAACTTCAAATTGGAACCACTTTCTTGGAAAAGGAGGTTAAATATTGCATTAGATGTGGCTAGAGGTATGGAATATCTTCATACATTGGCTCATCAGAGCTTTATACACCGGGATCTTAAATCGTCCAATATTTTACTTGGCGATGATTTTCGAGCCAAAGTTTTGGACTTTGGACTGGTGAAACTCGTCCCGAATGTTGGGAAGTCAATAATGACTCGGGTAGCTGGGACGTTTAAATACGTTGCCCCTAAATATGCTAGTAACTATCCTTTTTCTTTTTATGTATATATATATATATATGTATATATTATGGACGTGACAAAATGGCAGGTTGGAAACGATTAACATTTGGCATGGGTCAAGTAAAAAACTTTGAATCGAGATTTTGTTTCCATATTTTCGAATATTAGGATATCCGAAAAAATAAAAATTAATTTTTTGGATATTTCGGATATCCAAAATATCTAAAAAAAATTTAAAATCACTATCCGAATCCGAAAAATTTGGATATCCGAATTTCAGACATACGAAATTTCAGATATCCGAATTTTTGGATATTTCGGATTCGTATATCGGATATTTCGGAGCGGATTTTCGGATACAGATACTTTTGAACACCTCTAACTTTCAAACCACTTCTCTCCTCATTCCCGCAGCACCGGTTACACCTTCTACATCAATGGCAGATTACCACCGCCACACATTCACCCTAATTTTAGCCATAACACTCATCTACACCTTCCTAATTTCACTCGTTTTCAGCACAACAGATCCCAAGGTATTAAACCAGTTATGAAAAGGGTTGGATTTGAGCAACAATAATTTTTCCCCTCCTCAGCTTAAGTACAATCCCTCCATGAAACTTGTTTTAAGTGGGAACCCACTGTTTCAATTGAGTTCATCGAAAATTACTCCTAAACCCAGTTCACCCACGGATTCCCAGCCCGACAGCAGCAACCAAATTTCACCTGGGATTACTCTTAGTACTGGTGATTCGGGCATTGGTGGTGTTCCCGCTATACAGCTGAAAAAGGAACAAATGTAGTTCTGTCCCTCACTCCTGTTGCGGTTTTTGCTGGTTTAGCTTTTTAACCACCCTTTTAGGTTTCTACATATGCAAATTGAAGAAAGCTAACTCAAGTGAACCACCGAGCTCACTTTTTATTCACCCCTGGACCCGTCTGACTCGGATAACACAGTCAGGATTTCAATCGCCAATGATACACAGATGCATGCTAGTGTTGGTAGTGGTTCGAGTGAGTCCACTGTAATCAAGTCTGGACATTGATCATTTCGGTTCAAGTTTTATAAAATGCAACCAAAACTACGCAAAAGAAAACGAGCTCGGGCATGGCGGTTTCAGGGTCGGGGTTGTTTACAAGGAAAGTTAGACGATGGCACAAAAATAGCAGTCAAAAGAATAGAATCTAGCGTGATTTGCAACAAAGCATTAGATGAATTTGAATAAGAAATTTCAGTTTTAACAAAGGTTAGACACATACATTTGGTGTCACTTTTAGGGTATTCAACTCAAGGGCTCGAAAGAATTCTTGTTTATGAATATATGCATCAAAGTGAATTAAGTAGGCATCTATTTCAATAGAAAAACTTCAAATTGAAACTACTTTCTTGGAAAAGGAGGTTAAATATTGGATTGGATGTGGCAAGAGGCATGGAATATCTTCATACTTTGGCTCATCAGAGCTTTATACACAGGGAACTAAAATCGCCCAATATTTTACTTGGCGATGATTTTCAGGCCAAAGTTTCGGACTTTGGACTGGTGAAACTCGTCCCGGATGGTGGGAAGTCAATAATGACTCGGGTAGCTGGGACGTTTGGATACGTTGCCCCTAAATATGCTAGTAACTATCTTATATATATATATATATATATATATATATATATAATGGACGTGACAAAAGGGCAGGTTGGAACGATTAACTTTTGGCATGGGTCAAGTAAAACCTTTGAATCGAGATTTAGTTTCCATATTTTTGGATATTTGGACATCCGAAAAAAAAAGAAAAATTAAATTTTCAGATATTTCGGATATCCAAAATATCCAAAAAAATTTAAAATCACTATCCGAATCCGAAAAATTCGGATATCCAAATTTCGGATATACGAAATTTTGGATATCCGAATTTTCGGATACGGATATTTTTGAACACCTCTAGCTTTCATACCACTTCTCTCCTCATTCCCGCAGCACCAGTTACACCTTCTGCTTCAATGGTAAATTACCACCGCCACACATTCACCTTAATTTTAACCATAACACTCATCTACACCTTCCTAATTTCCCTCGTTTTCAGCAGAATAGATCCCAACGTATTAAACCAGTTACGAAAAGGGTTGGATTTGAGCAACAATAATTTTTCCCCTCCTCATCTTAAGTACAATCCCTCCATGAAACTTGTTTTAAGTGGGAACCAACTGTTTCAATCGAGTTCATCGAAAATTCCTCCTAAACCCAGTTCACCCACGGGTTCCCAGCCCGACAGCAGCAGCCAACTTTCACCTGAGATTACTCCTAGTACTGGTGATTCGGGCATTGGTGGTGTTCCCGCTATACAGCTGAAGAAGGAACCAAATGTAGTTCTGTCCCTCACTCTTGTTGCAGTTTTTGCTGGTTTAGCGCTTTTAACCGCCCCTCTAGATGATGGCACAAAAATAGCAGTCGAAAGAATGGAATCTGGTGTGATTTGAAACAAAGCATTAGATGAATTTGAATCAGAAATTTCAGTTTTAACAAAGGTTAGACACAGACATTTGGTGTCACTTTTAGGGTATTCAACTCATGGGCTCGAAAGAATTCTTGTTTATGATTATATGCCTCCAGGTGAATTAAGTAGGCATCTATTTCATAGGAAAAACTTCAAAACATCAAATGGGAACCACTTTCTTGGAAAAGGAGGTTAAATATTGCATTGGATGTGGCTAGAAGTATGTAATATCTTCAAACTTTGGCTCATCAGAGCATTATACACCGGGATCTTAAATCGTCCAATATTTTACTTGGCGATGATTTTCGCGTCAAAGTTTTGGACTATGGACTGGTGCAACTCATACCGGATGGTGGGAAGTCAATTATGACTCGGGTAGCTGGGACGTTTGGATACATTGCCCCTGAAAATGCTGGTAACTATCAAACATTTTCATTATATATATATATATATATATATATATATATATATATATATATATATATATATATATATATATATATATATATATATATATATATAACGTGACAAAAGGGCAGGTTGGAAACGATTAACTTTTGGCATGGGTCAAGTAAAAAACTTTGAATCGAGATTTTATTTCCATATTTTTGGATATTCGGATATCCAAAAAAAATTTAACTTTTCGGATATCCGAAATATCCGAAAAAATTTAAAATCACTATCCGAATCCGAATCCGAAAAATTCGGATATCCAAATTTCAGATAGACGAAAGTTCGGATATACGAATTTTTGGATATTTCGGATTCGGATATCGGATATTTCGGAAACGGATAGTTTTGAACACCTCTAACTTTCATACCACTTCTCTCCTCATTCGCGCAGCACCGGTTACACCTTCTGCATCAATGGTAGATTACCACCGCCATACATTCACCCTAATTTTAACCATAACACTCCTTTACACCTTCCTAATTTCAATCCTTTTCAGCATAACAGATCCCAACGTATTAAACCATTTACAAAAAGGGTTGGATTTAAGCCAAAATAATTTTCCCCCTCCTTAGCTTATGTACAATCCCTCCATGAAACTTGTTTTAAGTGGGAACCCACTATTACAATCGAGTTCATCGAAAATTCCTCCTAAACCCAATTCACCCTCGGGTTCCCAGCCCGACAACAGCAGCCAACTTTCACCTTTTATTACCCCTAGTACTGGTGATTCGGGCATTGGTGGCGTTCCCGCTACACAGCTAAAGAAGAAACCAAATGTAGTTCTGTCCCTCACTCCTGTTGCGGTTTTTGCTGGTTTAGCGCTTTTAACCATCCCTTTAGGTCTCTACTTATGCAAATTGAAGAAAGCTAACTTAAGTGAACCATCGAGCTTACTTGTTATTCACCTCCTGGACCTGTCTGACTCGGATAACACAGTAAGGATTTCAATCGCGAATGACACACAGATGCATGCTAGTGTTGGTAGTGGTTCGGGTGAGTCCCCTGTAATCAATTCTGGAAACATGATCATTTCCGTTCAAGTTTTAAAAAATGCAACCAAAAGTTCGCAAAAGAAAGCGAGCTCGGGCATGGCGGGTTCGGGGTCGTTTTCAAGGGCCAGTTAGACGATGGCACAAACATAACAGTAAAAAGAATGGAATCTAGTGTGATTTGCAACAAATCATTAGATGAATTAGAGTCAGAAATTTTAGTTTTTACAAAGATTAGACACAGACATTTGGTGTCACTTTTAGGGTATTCAACCGAAGGGCTCGAAAGAATTCTTGTTTTTGAATATATGACTCAAGGTGCATTAAGTAGGCATCTATTTCATTGGAAAAACTTCAAAATGGAACCACTTTCTTGGAAAAGGAGGTTAAATATTGCACTGGATGTGGCTAGATGTATGGAATATATTCATACTTTCGCTCATCAGAGCTTTATACACCAGGATCTTAAATCGTCCAATATTTTACTTGGCGATGATTTTCGAGCCAAAGTTTCGGACTTTGGACTGGTAAAACTCGTCCCGGATGGTGGGAAGTCAATTATGACTCGGGTAGCTGGGACGTTTGGATACGTTGCCCCTGAATATGCTGGTAACTATCATTTCTCTTCATATATGTGTGTGTGTGTGTGTATAACCTGACAAAAGGGCAGGTTGGAAACGATTAACTTTTGGCATGGGTTAAGTAAAAAACTCTGAATCGAGATTTTGTTTCCATATTTTCGGATATTTGGATATCCGAAAAAGTAAAAATTAAATTTTATGATATTTTGGATATCCAAAATATCCGAAAAAATTTAAAATCACTATCCGAATTCGAATTCGAAAAATTTGGATATTTGAATTTCGGATACGAAATTTCGGATATTCGAATTTTCGGATATTTCAGTTTCGGATATCGGATATTTCGGAGCGGATTTTCGGATATGGATACTTCTGAACACCTCTAAATTTCATACCACTTCTCTCCTCATTCCCGCAACACCGGTTACACCTTCTGCATCAATGGCAGATTACCACCACCACACATTCACCCTAATTTTTACCATAACACTCATCTACACCTTCCTAATTTCACTCGTTTTCATCAAAACAGATCCCATCGTATTAAACCAGTTACGAAAAAGGTTGGATTTGAGCAACAATAATTTTTCCCCTCCTCAGCTTAAGTACAATCCCTCCATGAAACTTGTTTTAAGTTGGAACCCATTGTTTCAATCGAGTTCAACGAAAATTCCTCCTAAACCCAGTTCACCCACGGGTTCCCAACCCGACAGCAGCAGCCAACTTTCACCTGGGATTACTCCTAGTACTGCTGATTCGGGCATTGGTGGTGTTCCCGCTATACAGCTGAAAAAGGAACCAAATGTAGTTCTGTCCCTCACTCCTGTTGCGGTTTTTGCTGGTTTAGCCTTTTAACCACCCTTTTAGGTTTCTACATATGCAAATTGAAGAAAGCTAACTCAAGTGAACCACCGAGCTCACTTTTTATTCACCCCAGGACCCGTCTGACTCGGATAACACAGTCAGGATTTCAATCGCCAATGACACACAGATGCATGCTAGTGTTGGCAGTGGTTCGAGTGAGTCCCCTGTAATAAAGTCTGGAAACATGATCATTTCGGTTCAAGTTTTATAAAATGCGACCAAAACTTCGCAAAAGAAAGCGAGCTCGGGCATGGCGGGTTCGGGGTCGTTTACAACGGCCAGTTACACGATGGCACAAAAATAGCAGTCAAAAGAATGGAATCTGGTGTGATTTACAACAAAGCATTAGATGAATTTGAATCAGAAATTTCAGTTTTAACAAAGGTTAGACACATACATTTGGTGTCACTTTTAGGGTATTCAACTCAAGGGCTTGAAAGAATTCTTGTTTATGAATATATGCATCAAGGTGAATTAAGTAAGCATCTATTTCATTAGAAAAACTTCAAATTGGAACCACTTTCTTGGATAAGGAGGTTAAATATTGCAATAGATGTGGCTAGAGATATGGAATATCTTCATACTTTGGCTCATCAGTGCTTTATACACCGGGATCTTAAATCGTCCAATATTTTACCTGGTGATTTTTTTCGAGCCAAAGTTTCGGACTTTGGACTGGTGAAACTCGTCTCGAATGGTGGGAAGTCAATTACGACTCGGGTAGCTGGGACGTTTGGATACGTTGCCCCTGAATATGCTGGTAACTATGACAAAAGGGTAGGTTGGAAATTATTAACTTTTGGCATGGGTTAAGTAAAAAACTTTGGATCGAGATTTTATTTCCATATTTTCGGATATTAGGATATCCAAAAAATATAGAATTAAATTTTCGGATATCCGAAATATCCCAAAATTTTAAAATCACTATCCGAATCCGAAAAAATCGGATATCCAAATTTCAGATATACGAAATTTTGGATATCTGAATTTTTGGATATTTCGGATTCGGATATCGGATATTTCGGATCGGATTTTTGGATACGGATAGTTTTGAACACCTCTAACTTTCATACCACTTCTCTCCTTATTCCCGCAGCACCGGTTACACCTTCTGCATCAATGGTAGATTACCACCGCCACACATTCAACCTAATGTTAAGCATAACACTCATCTACCCCTTCCTAATTTCAATCCTTTTCAGCACAACAGATCCTAACGTATTAAAACAGTTACGAAAAGGGTTGGATTTGAGCCACAATAATTTTTCCCCTCCTCAGCTTAAGTACAATCCCTCCATGAAACTTGTTCTAAGTGGGAACCAACTGTTTCAATCGAGTTCATCGAAAATTCCTCCTAAACCCAGTTCACCCTCGGGTTCCGAGCCCGACAGTAGCAGCCAACTTTCACATTTGATTACTCCTAGTACTAGTGATTCAGGAATTGGTGGTGTTCTCACTATACAGCTAAAGAAGAAACCAAATGTAGTTCTGTCCCTCACTCCTGTTGCGGTTTTTGCTGGTTTAGCGCTTTTAACCGTCCCTTTAGGTCTCTACTTATGCAAATTGAAGAAAGCTAATTCAAGTGAACCACCGAGCTCACTTGTTATTCACCTCCTGGACCTGTCTTACTCGGATAACACAGTCAGGATTTCAATCGCCAATGACACACAGATGCATGCTAGTGTTGGTAGTGGTTCGAGTGTGTCCCCTGTAATCAAGTATGGAAACATGATCATTTTCGTTCAAGTTTTAAAAAATGTGATCAAAATTTCGCAAAAGAAAGCGAGCTCGGGCATGGCGGGTTCGGGGTCGTTTACAAGGGCCAGTTAGACGAAGGCACAAAAATAGCAGTCAAAAGAATGGAATTTGGTGTGATTTGCAACAAACCATTAGATGAATTTGAATCAGAAATTTTAGTTTTAACAAAGGTTAGACACAGACATTTGGTGTCACTTTTTGGGTATTTAGCCGAAGGGCTCGAAAGAATTCTTGTTTATGAATATATGCGTCAAGGTGCATTAAGTAGGCATCTATTTTATTGGAAAACTTCAAATTGGAACCATTTTCTTGGAAAAGGAGGTTAAATATTGTCACACCCCAACCGATGGCGGAAACATCGGGATGAGACGAAGTGTGTATAGATTGCTAGAGACTTCATAACACTATGTGACAATATTTAATTAAATTCAAATTTCTTTGCAATTGCTAGATTGTCATACAAAATTCAAAACAAAATACAACATTGTTTCAACAAATAACATAACATTAAAAGATAAATAGATTAAAGGTGTGTATCTAGTCCACCCTAAACTTGTTTCATCATTCATCCATACTTCATTAGTCAACCTGCAACATGTATTAAAATAGAGTTTCAATGCAAAAGCAAAGAGCGAGTATACAAGTTTGTTTACATAGCATAATAGAATAAAAACTCATATCCAACATGTTACTAAGTGAGTAAATTTACTAGCAATGCAATTTTTGGCGTACAATATGATCAAACCCATGAATACAACGCATAAAAATAGCCTAATCCCAATCGTTCAGCGGGGTGGTAATGTTTAACTTAACAATACCCAATTAGAATAGCGGGCGGGGCGTTAATCCTATAGCGCTATAATTGTTAAGGTGGGCTAGCAAAGTTAATGAGCATATAACGTTCCAAATCGTTCATAGAGCATACAAGCATAGCAAATATTCACAATAGTTTCATGTCACGTTCATAGATTGAGTATGTTTTGTTTAAGCATAAAAGTTGTTTTGAATAGGTATACATGTTGCATCCCAAAGTGTAAAGGGGAAAAAGGGATCGAGTATACTCACAGTGGTAGCATATGGAGGTTTCTTGAAATAACGCACAAGTAAAGATTGGAGAATAATCCAAGAGAACAAAATGGTTATCCTAAATAACACGTAACGATCTAGTTAATATATAAAAAAAAATATATAATTCCTAATATTTAGGGTTCACAATTTGATTATTTGTATATTATAGTTAATCTCATAACAACCCGTTAATATTATATAGGAATTAAAATAAATTGTTAGTTATTATTTAAATTATTATTAAGTTTACTGATTTTATTAAGAAAAGGATTAAGAAGTAAAAGCTTAATCGTTATTTATTAAATTATAGTTGAAAAGAATTATGACAAAATAAATAAAGAAAAAGAAAGAAGAAAACTGTTGATATAAGGTTTATGAGTTAAAAAGGAAGCCGCGAAGAACACGGAGCCGGGTCGAACCGCGTCTCCTGACTCCCACGCAACAACCAACCTATTTTATTTGAAGATAGATTACTACTGTTTATTATCTTCTCAAAAACCAAATGATGCATAATAACCATTACCCACTGTTACATATGTATAACTATGAAAATTTTCAAGTTCTATTTGATCCGTATGTAGTGAACTAAAACAAAAAGAGTACAAGGCGAAAGGTATACCGAAACAACAGGAACCGAGTTCGCGTTTCCCCGATGACTTCTTCGATTTAAAACCTCATCCGAACGTGAACATGAACTAGAAACAACACCCAACACTCACTGACTTTGTAATACAATAAACGAATCATATTAATCAAAAGGATATACCGAAAACGTAAGTAAAGGATGGCGCGAGTTCCGTCGAACTCCGGTCGTCTTCTCCGACGTGATTCCGGTGACTTGCGGGTTCCAGTGGCTACGGCGAGTACGTAGAAAGAACGCGAGTTCCGACATGATATCGTCGTGATCTTTGGTGTATGCCCGTTCTCCGGCGAAACTAGGACTTTCCGACGAGCTCTGTTACTCCGGCGGGTTGCGACTGAACTCCGGCAACGTGCAGAGGTTTTGAAGTGGCGAAACAGAGAGGTGGCTTTGTGTGAGAGATGTGTCGAGAACAGAATGAGATGACTGTCGAAGGAGGAGGGTAGAAAAGTGGGTGTTGTGCTTGGGCGGCAACCTTTCAAAAGGATATCTGGTGCTGCTGTAACTAATAAATGGTGTGAATTATTATAGGTTAACACCCAACAACTTCAGCCATAATAGTAGTCGGCTGCAAGACTCTTTAGCCTTTTCATTTTCCTCTTTTTTTTCTTTTTCTTTACTTTAGTTATTATGTAAAGGTAGGTCATAATATGTTTTTAAGTTAGGTCGTTCCTAACTAACTACTTAACATTAGTTAGTGGGGGTTTTAAATAATAATAAAAGAAATGATAGATTCATGTTTTGGAAAACGTTGCTTGTTGATCAAATGCCTTGTATGAACGGAACGCTTAAGAATCACGAATCAAGTATCAAACAAACGTATGAACATATATGAGATATGTAGAACATGATTAAAGAAAATACGAATTTTATTATTGATATAAGTCTCGGATTTTACAACGGAGGCAACGAATAGACGACTACAAGAATGTAATACTTCAAAAAAAAAATAGAAATACAAATAAGACTTTCTATTTATGGAAAGTACGTAGAAGCAGGGCGTTACAAATATATTCGTACTTTGGCTCATCAGAGCTTTATACACCATGATCTTAAATCATCCAATATTTTACTTGGCGATGATTTTCGAGCCAAAGTTTCGGACTTTGGACTGGTAAAACTCACCCCGGATGGTGGGAAGTCAATTATGACTCGGGTAGCTGGGACGTTAAGATACGTTTCCCCTGAATATGCTGGTAACTATCATTTTTCTTCATATATATATGTATATATATATATATATATAAGTTAAAGTGTAGGATACAAATCTCCTAATCCTACATTACGTACGCGACAGTAGTGGCCGTACACGTGTCCTGATTCGTTTTTATTTGATAAGGTCAAATCAGACAATGAACTCAATCATCTGAGGGCAAATTCGTCTCTTCATTCAATTAGCGAGAAGTTCGTTACACTAATATCCCGGTAATTATCATTCGAATCAGTTTCAAATTTTTCATAATTTGTCAATTGCAGTTTTCGTTCTTCTGCGTTAGGGTTTCATTCAATTTGTTTTTTTCGATGGATCCATAGAGTAGCACTGGACGAACAAATGTTGATTTTGAAGAATCTCGACCGATCGGTGATCATGCTCAATTATCTGCATATCGGAGAGTTTCGATTGAGGATGTTTTAAATCCGTAACCTCCAAATCGAAATCTGAACATAGATTCGTGATCCTCATCACAAGGGGGTTGTGAGGTATGTAGAATTCTATGAAAATTTTCTGTTTGAAATTCTTATGAATTTGGGAGATTCAAAGTTTGATGATGCATGTTTGTGATTTGGTTAGATTAGGGATGATATAGTGTCTAGAAGTAAAACCTAGACAACTACATGTGAAATCATGTCCAAATTCAGGAAATTCCATGAACACATTGAAGGTAGGTTATGGGTTTCACAAGATGATGATGAACACTAGGGTTTAGAATGATTATTCTAGTGTAATTTGATCATAGAAAGTGATTTCAGAAAAAGTATGATGTTTAAATGCTATATGAAAGCTTTATTGATGTTAAGTTTAGCTAAATAGCAAGCTATGAACTTGAATATGAATAACATAAAATTCTGCCCTTATAGTGTTTGTGGAAATGCCTCAAAGAAGGCTTAAAACTGAAATTCAAAGTCGAAACGCATAATTTTGATAATTTGACAAATTATGCGATATATGATTGAAATCGAGTTCTAAATACAATGTGATTGAACTCTATAGGAAAGGAAGCCGGAGCTACGAGCGGACAAGCCGGTGTAGACGCACGACTAAAGGGTGTGCTTTGAAGGTATGTAACTTGACCCGTTACATTAAACGAATTTTGATAATTATCATATATGTAGTTGGATTGTGTATTAAAAGTTGAGTTGGATTAAAGCGATGATATTCGCTATGTCGAATTATAAGCCAAGAATCTGGTTAGACCTCGTTGGTAGTCATCAAAACGGAGGATTCCTTAGATGATCCAAACGGGTCGAATAACCAAGTAAGGCATGGCAGTACATCGTAGTATGGATACTCGGTCTCTTGTTATATTGATAAATGACATGTTGGGATACGAGGATTAAACATGTTGGTTTGTATGATTGGAAGCCGAGAATTTGATTCAAGTAAACAAACAAATCAAACCAAACATAACTTTCCAGCGTCTACCGTAAATTACGGTATATACCGTAATTTACGGTAGAGACCAAAAGGTTACGGTGGGTTTCATCTGTGTTACGGTGGAACCAGAACTTCCCAGAAGCTACCGTAACTTATGGTGTCTACCGTAAGTTACGGTAGAGCTTAGAAATAAATGATAAATTTTGTATTTCTTTGTAAATCGAATCCGTTTTAAGCATAGTTTTGATTATGTAATGTTTCTAAGAACACTAACATTAATGTTTAATGTAAACATTTCAGTTTCTAGGTGTTGCAAATCTACGGATGGTGATCAAGCAACTTGTTGAAGAATCGAACACTACTTTTGAAGCTTCCGCATAAATTAACTCTGTTTAAACAATGTTATGATGTAAACCATTTGCTGAATAACTTATGGATGTTTTAATTAGTCAGTAGATAACTAATGTATGTTACCTTAGAACTTGGTTCTTGAAACTAAGGCTTTAATTTGGACATCTTTTGTATAAAATCTTATGTATTATTACTAAATTCAAGTACAAATTTTAAGGGTGTTACATCATGTGAGTGGGTAGGCGGGAACTGGATGCCATTAATCCTCAGTGTAGGACCGAGGGTCTTTAGCGGTAGATCTATCTGGGTGTAGCGAGCCCAGCCCCAGGCCCAACAGTACGGACCTCAGGGTGACTTGGTACCCGACGCAAAAATCTGCTAGGTTTGAGTCTTCCTACTACACTTCACACATATCAATGGCCTTGCAAACCATTGGTGATCTCTTTATTTCCTTATTTGCTACATACCAGGATTTTATAATTACAAAGGTTTTACATACTCAATGCACATGAACTCGCTCAACATTTTTGTTGATTTTTCCAACTTACATGTATTTCAGGGAACTAAGGATCTGGCACGGTATGCTACGTTTTCACGCTGCGTAAGAGTTATGAGGTCATCCAAGTTTAGGGGTTGTGGCTTTTACCTGGACGAGTCACAGTTCTTAAACTACGTCTGTTTTATGTTTGTGGTTATGTCTTCTGAACAATATTTTTATATTATTAGGTTGTAATTTCCGTTGCATGTGTCAACGCTCTAAAACAATGTTGTGGTACTTTTATTTTAAAACTTAAATCAATGGATGATCTGCATGGTTTTACTTTCATATAGCTTTGTTGTGATTAAGCTATGGTATTAAGAAGTCACACCAAATAAACCCACGCTTCCACAAAGCCAGGGTGTGACAAACATTTTGCTGCATGAGATGGACAAATCTTAAACAAAAAGATGCCGGTGTCAGACTTATGTCATTTTTTTGTGTTTTGTTATTGATGAATATTATAATGGCATGAAGAGACGAATGACACTGATGAGTGGTTTGAAGATACAAATTCAAACAAAAAACTTACGTCATTTTGCCTTTCCAAACGGCCACAAAAAAGCCTACTTCAACAACAAAAACTCAAGCATGCCAAAGTCAAACCGCCAGTGAACATGTTTCAAAGAAGAAAGAGACTGATGACAGTGAAGATTTGGAAGATGAATTGTTTCTATTTTTATTTTTTTAATCTTCTTTTTCTGTTGTTTGTTATGTATTTTTCAGCTAAGAACAAAAAAATACATTATTGTAATAAAAACGCCAAACAGACATAATGATTGTGAAACGTCATAATGCAATAAAACGCCAAAAACTCCCAAATTATAATAAAAGTAATTTGGACAAGTATTATTATAAGCTAAAAATGAAAAAAAAGGCCAAAAACTACTTAAAGCCATTAAAAAACGCCAAACTTGGAAGATGGCAGGTCTATCACCCTAAAAACTCATAAAAAGCTGAACAAAAACAGTAAAAATACACACAACAACTGAAAAGACGGCTACTTTATTAATATCATGTATTATAAATAAAATCTCGCCTAAACTACGCGCCAAAAACATCATATAAGAGAGACGTCTCTACACAATCAATTGATCACACCCAAAAAAAAACACGCCATATTTCCTAGAAACCATTCACTTTAAAACGCCAAAAAAATAGTTAAAAAAGCCACATATGGGGAACCTCGTTTCTTCTATATTGAGTATTGTTCTGAATGAAGTTTCACTGAATGGATTCTTCCCCGAGCTGGGTATCTCTATAAGCTTTTGTTGAATGAGATGGACAAATATTCATGAAAAAGAGACCGATGACACAGATATGTCAACATGTCACTTTGTTCTTGATGGATATATGGATGACATGAAGGGATCAATACATTTGAGTAGACGTTGATCTTCAACATGTCACCAAACAAGTATATATCAAACCACAATACAGGATGCCACTAAAAATAAGCATCTTCTAAAGACGGGCGTTATGTAGGAAAATAAGGATCTAGATAAGGTATTCAAAACAGGTTCAAAACGCCAGAAAGGTTAAAGTAGAAGAGGCTGATGACAGTGAAGATTTGGATGAGAAATTAGATTAGAATTTTTAATTTTTTTTCATTTTCTATTGTTTGTTATATAATTCTTTGTTGTTTATTATCTAATTCTCTGGCCCCTGTGGCGTCCGGTTTCTTGAAGCGGGTTCAAAAGACAGCACTTGCGCATGCGACAGTGTCTGTAGGCCATAGTTATGTGTTTAGCCGAGTAGGATTTGCAATTCAAAAGGGGGTGGCGGCGCAGCTTGTTGCCCGTCTACCAACCCATGATTTGTAATTTGTTCTAACCTTCTAATAAAAAAAAAATCTATCTATCTATCTAAGAAAATGAAGTTCATAATAAAAAAAATTCTCTACTAATGAAAAAAATTGAGTATAAAACGCCAAAAACTACAAACACCAAAACGCCTGATACTATGAAAACTGTGAGAATGGATGCTAGCAAAGCACGTTGTTGCTATATAAAACGCCAAAAAATGCCAAACAAAGTATTATTGGAAAAAGCAACACTAATTGACAGATGAAACTGAACGAAACAGTAATTGCAAAACAGTAATGAAAAGACGGTAACATTATTGTCAAACATTTATTATATTAAAAGCCACTATATGAAAAATTGAATTTGTTTATCTTTTTAAAACACCAAAATTGTCTGTTACATTATAGGCCTGCATCCTACATGACACAATACTTGATAGAAAAAAAAATAAACATCAAGAAAATTACTGATGTTTTTTACATTATAGGCCTGCATCCTACTTGGCACAACAATCAAATCCATACTTAGTTAAAACGCCAAAATATTTACTATAATCCTAATCTAAAAACAATAAAAACGTCGCGTATTTGTTAAACGCCAAAAAATGGAAAGGTGATGTGATACGCTTTTAAAAAAAGAATATAAAAGTACAAAAAACCCCTCCGCCCTTCACTATGTCGCGTGACACGTGTTACGTCAGAATCCGTTCTCACCGTTCTCACACTTTTGGGCGTTTTCCCCTGACCCCGTTTCCATTTATAATAATAGGTTTAAGTGTTTTATAAGTTTCGTAGTTTTTACTATTTACAAATTGATTATGTATTAAACATCAATAATAATTCCATAAATAAATATGAACATCAATCGTATACAAGTTTAGTAATTCCATAAATAAATATGTTTATTATATAATATACGAGTTTAATATATTCTTGGTATGCATGTAAGTCGTAAGATGATAATAAGCTAAAAAACTAGTAAATATAAAATACACTTACTTATATATTAACATTTTTAATGGAGTTTTATTTTTCAACGTGTGAATATAATGTATGTTATGATCAAATAGTTTAGGGTTGTGAATTTTTGACATGATTCGAAAATACAATACGAATTTAAAACGAAATTTATGGGTTTGGGTTTAGTCTAAATAGGTTTGGGTTAGTTTTAGATTGAACCCACGAACACGTTTAACTAAACAGGTCGGATTCAGGTCAACTCAGTCGGGTTGATGGGTTCCCATTTAATCTATTTATATTTTATTATTTTACAATATGTTTTATCTCGTCGATTAAATTGCGTATGTATTTTAAGCCATAATTTTAATTTAAAATGAGAAATTGACATAAGATTTTATAATTTAAATGTAATTGTATTATTTACATTTGTGTTTTTTAGTAAAATTTTAGTTATAATATACTAATTGGCGGAAAAAATACAAAAAAAATCGGGTTAAACTGGTCGTGTTCGGGTCAACCAGCGTATATTCAGGTTCATATGTACAACACGATTTTCAGGTTTAGGTAGTGTTCGAGTTCGTCTAAAATTTTTAGGTTTAGATCGGATTAAATTCGCCGTCTCACAACCACATCATGTTTATCACCCAAAAAATATTTTATGGTCAATGATCTATTATTTGTACAAAATTTTCTGCGGTTTGAAGGGACCTAAATCTTATTGTTATTTTTCTCTCACTCTCTCCTGAATGTGGTCCAAACACGCCTAATTTTATTTTTGTGCATGATTCACGTGATAGTAAGGGTTTGACCACTTTACTTCTTTGACTTCACTACTAACTTTTATACTTTAAATCAATGTTTTAAAAACCGGTTTTTTATTCATACCGGGTTAGGATCTGAAATCGTTCAACTGGTTGAACCGGGTTGTACCAGGCGGTTCAACCGGGTCACTAGTTAACACTATAATTCCATAAAATACAAATTAATTTAAAAAACAATCCAATCTCAATTAAGATTATATGACTGATTATGATTTTATCTAAAAACAGTTATTTTCTTGTAAAATGTTATGCATTTTTTAATAGCATTTTTATTACTTATAAACAATATTACAATGGATGATGTGAGTAACAGTTTAACAGCGACGAAATATTGTAATGGAAGGCACTATATTAATAACCAACAATGGAATGTCGGTATTACCTTAATATCGTATTTTTTATAATTAAAAAATCAAATTTTAAGATAATGCAAACCGGTTCAATGGTTTGAACCGGTAAAACCGGATTTACCAGTAGTACATAAGACATACCGTATTTGGGTTTTACCGGCCTTTATCGTACCAGGCACGTGTTCGGTATCCGGTTTAACCGGTATAACCGGCCGGTTCATACCGGTATTTAAAACATTGCTTTAAATTTATTTAATAATTTAGTTATCATTTAGTTTGATGTTTTTAATAATTTGTGTTCTTTAATTTTTTCTTTTTTTTTAATTTAAATCTCCAATTTTCAACATAAACTTTTGTTGAAAATTCATTTTTTCTAGTAACTTACATGCCTTAACTTTAAAAAAAAAATTTAAATCCGCATCTATATTTATTCTTTTTCAACATTCCAATATATTATCGAATACAAATACTGGTATCATCTGGACAAGATAGGTATCGATATTCATTTTTATTGTTTCCTGTTTCAAAAACTGATATTGTATCGCTACCATACCGTACCAAATCAAACAACATTGGTACATGTATGTGTATTCATTGTTATGATTTACGGTTTCCATAATATTTCAATTATATAGCTCCATCATACCGATATCGCGACGAAATGAACTGATACGACCAAACAACATCGATACAGGCAATGTTGTAAAACAAGATCTCGAAGGTTGAGTACTCCCCGAGTAATCGCTATAAGGAAAGACGTCGAGACGATTTTCTTCAACTCCGCTTAATTACTCGGTATTGAGCAAACGCAGTCAACCTCGACCAGAATCGTTGGTCCACTCGATCCGAGTTTGACTTGCAAAAATAATAAAACACAATTCCCAAGTTTATCATATTAAAAAATAAATAACAATTTTCAAGAAATGAATATTAATTTTTGAAATACTTTACTATTTGAACATGTAAGTTTTATTTATATTGATATTCACATATTTTGGTATAAATATTAGTAAACGTATAATATCTGACACATATATAATTTCCCGAAAATAAATTTCGTTATAGTTTAGCATGTCCGAGTACTCTCCGCCTAGGCCAAGTACTCACAGCTTCCTAGTCGACCGACTTGGTAGCGCCTAGCGACATCTTCAACCATGGATACAAGGATCAATGTTCGGTTTTATGTGTAACACCCCAAATTTTCGTATGTCAATATAAAGTAGTGATGCTTAAATAATAGAAAATGGAAAATATAGATTTATGCCACGAGAAAAGTTAAATAAATAATACTAAGTTCACAAAATATGTATGTAACTAAGTTAACCAAAAGAAAAGTGACCAAGTTAGTATGGGAAATAACAATTTGGACACACTTTAAAAGACAAGGGACTAAATGTGTAAATGTGTAATGAAATTGATAAAAAAAGAAGGCCAGTGTTTTGTTCCTGGCTGTATGCGATCGAACAAGAGAGGGAGACAAGGGGAAACCCTACTTCTTAAAAATCCTACAAATTGAAGGGATTAAAAGCTGAATTCTAAGTGCATGAGTTAGGAATTAAGATCTCCTAACTTTAATTGATACCAAGTATGTTTAATTTCATGATTCTTATGAAATTTCATGAAGTGGGTTATGTGAAATTTATGATTTTTGTATGAAATTGAACCTAAATGTTAGATGATATGAACAAATAGGGGTTTTATTATGTGCTATCTGGATTGTATTGGTAGTTTGGGGTAAAACCCACTTGAAATTATAAGACAATGAAAGTTAGTAAAGTTTATGAATGAATTGTGTAATGTTGATATTAAACTCATGTTTTAGAAGGTGATTAGATGTGTATTTTGATATGAATCATATGTAGTATGGTTATAGTATTGATTGTGAAAGATTAGGTTAACCCATTGATGAATTTAGGATGAATATGCTATAATTACTTGTACATCATGCTTTATAGATAGCACGCACGCCATGTGTTCGATGAAATGCCTAAGAAAGATTTAGTTGAAATTTGACATGAATTCTTGATTTGATGGTGATGTAAATGAAAATGGATATATGTGTAATTAAGTTAAGTCATAACGAATAAATGAAAAATGCATATGTGAAGTAATGTTTATGAAAGCTAAAAGTATGAAGTTATAACGTATAGGCACGAAGAAAGAAGAAGGCGCGAGTCACTTGAAGTCGCAAGATCACGGTAAGTTCATATGAACTTAATTCTCCTTTCATGTAGATCTATGAATGATAGTTTGGTAATTAAATCTTAGTGTTGAGTTGTATGTTCGTTTTTGGTAAAATTGTGATATGTTGTATGTTGGAAAACGGATAAGTAACCCAATAGTATCGGATGTATAATGACCACTCAAGTGGGTCAAAAATCGTATGGAAAATAGGATGTGAAATGGTTAGAAAATGACTTGTTGATAATGGGTCAAAATGATGAAAGCATGTCAAAATGTATGGTATGTATCGAACCATTAAGGATGGGTCGGATAGACTATATGTTGAAAATTTCCCCCAATCCCTACACTTGAAATCAACATTGTCTTCAATATGTAGAATTTAAACGAAAGGCGAAATTGTAACTTTTTCTCCGCATCCCTACATGTTAGGACCGGTTTTGACTCCGAACGATTGCGTAACGACACGTGTGACGTGCGGAATCCGGACACGTGCGTGATCCGAACACAAGATCGTACAATTTAACGTGATTCTTATTGATCAATATGACGATTACAAGCCCCGAGAATCACCTACGAGCACTTTCTCTCTCTAAGCACCTAGCTCCAAGATCTCAAATGGCCAAAAGTCTCTAATGAAAACCCTAAAGCTCCTATATATAGGCCAAGGCTTATAAAAGATTCCCTCTTATTTACAATATTGCCACCTAGCCTTTTTCTTACAAATTACAATATAAAGCTTTGTTTTCTTCAGATTCTGCTACGAACTGGATTGACAGAGGCGATAGACATTACTACACTACAGACTCTCCCTTGGATATTGCCGCAGTCAATCTCGTAGCTTCTTATCTTTCTCTCTCTCTGAGTCTTCTTGAAGGTTTGATATCATCAGCAACCACAGACTCCCTCTTGGACATAGCTTAGAAATCTGAGAAGTTTAGTCTTGATCTGCCTCGGATTGCATATTCAAGCAAACAAAGTAAATCTGTAAGCTCCCCCTTGAATAATGCTCCGAATCTTAGATTTGACAATTAATCTTGCTCCCCCTTTCATTTAGCTTCCTGTCAAATCTTATCATTATTCAAACGTTTAGATTTGACTGGTGAGAGTTTTCTAAACATATAAATGTCTATTATCATATTTTACTTTTAAGTATGATCAAATTCAGTAACCATCACAGATGATCAAATTCAAATTAATGACCTTGATTATCCAACTTATCGATTTTTTAAATTTTCATTTTGAAATTCAAGTTTCAAATTAATGAACTTGTTTATGTTCAGCATCTTCAAATTTTGAAATTCAGCTTTCCATGATCTGTTGTCGAAAATAAAGTGGAAACAAAATCTTTTTGTATTTTACAAAGTTTATGCTAAAACACTCCGAAAATCTTTTTGAAATTTTTCTTTAATGAAAAACAATAAAGAAATATTTACAGACATATTTTTGTTGAGTTTGTGTCAGAGGATCATATCAGTTTATGAGACATCACAAGCACCGTTGACCTTTTAAAGACTTTAAGTTTTAAACGATTCACTTAGATTGTCAGTATACTGATCCACTTAAATTCTCACACAAAGTTCAATTGTTTCGAGATACGAGAATTAGTGTTTTAAGCACTTAACTTATTCGCGTGTCTCATCTCAGAATATACTCTCGTATCCAGATTCCCTATATTCAGTCTTACAGGTGAGTATACCATATTAATATCTGTTCTCTGGGTTAATGCGAGGCCTTGAGAGCTCAGGTATGAACTACCGTTCAGTCAAAGAGACGAAGGCTCGACTTTAGGTGTGTCCCACTTAGGGATCTTCTTTACAACATCACTTGATTTATATCTTTCGATATTTTCTCAATTTTTATGTTGAGGGAAAGATTTATTTAAAGCGCGTAAAGTATTATACAAGGTCTAGGCCATTGCTTCCGCAATATCAGAAGACCAGGTATTATACCCCAGATATCAAACAGTATAAAGACCTAGTATCTCAGAAACAGGCAATCTTTCAAACAAGATTTCGGGGGTTACCCATATATCCGAGAGATGTTCCCCATGAGATAAGTAAGCTATTGATATTTAGATTTATATCTCGAAATCAATCTACTAAATGTGTAAAAACCTACTGGCATATCAACAGTGAGACCGTTTATCACATATTTAACATTTAAATTCTTTAGCATGCGGTGATTGTCTACTGATGTACTATCATTTCCTCTTTTTACAAAAAAAGACTTTTTCATTTTTTCATGTTTTTGGCTTTTTCAAATTTTCAAATGTTTTTGTATTTTCAAAATTTTTACTCCCTCTAAAATAAAAAACATTTAAAGAAAATTTGACAAACCGATGCAGATAGCTTCATCTCGCCATCCATTTCTGCCTCACATTCTCTGTTTAGCTCACATGCACCCCCATGATTTACAAACCACTTGATTATAACGTTTTCACACCATTTTTCAATCTTGTTTTATCATGTGTTTGTTCAGCCGTGAGGGTTTCGGTGAATTCCTTTTAAATTTTTAAAAAAAATTTAACAATTTAAACCAAACACTTCTTGTTTTAAACATTGGTTTTCTCCTTGTGTGCCAGGCTGTTCTGTTATTCATGCTAAACTTGAATTGGCCCCTGAACACCTGCACATGTTACAAACATTTAGTGAGATTTTGATGCAACCCAAGCCTCTTTCGACTCAGGTAGCTTGACGTTGAGGTGAGTTTTTGCAGTGTAAAGTGGCGGAAAATTCTTGTCATTCATCTTTAAGCTCTCTTCAGACCCAATCTCAACCTCCTTGTACAGAAAGAAATCCTTTTTCGGAGGTTGACCAGATGATTGGTCTTTTTTTGCAACATACTTCTTCCCAGAAGTAAACTTTTGTTTTTCAAGTTTCTCATAGTAATCCAAAGGTACATATATCTTCTTAGTTGAAGATGATGATTTTGCAGTCTCAGACACCTTTGGTTTTGGAGAACTTGCTTTCTTTACTTCAGATTTTGGCTTCAACGTTTGTTGAGATGAAGCAACCCGTTTATAAATTTATCAGTTTTAGTTACCAGCTTCTTTACGGGTTCAGTTTTGATTTTGGTGTTTTCATTTTTCAAAACTTTCTTCTCAACAACCATTGGAGCTTTGCCTTTTGCATCAACTTTCCTTTTCTGACTCTCCACAGCTTCAGACTTAGGCTTTGAGCACGGTGCACTTTCATGCAATGTGTCCAACTTTGTTGCACCTAAAGCATGTTCGGGTATCAACTTCCTGACTTGTGCCTTCAGTCTGAGGCTGTGAGGCCTTCTTCTCAAAGAATTCTTTGTTTGATTTTGAAAAAATTTCAGATTCTTGCTCGGAATGAGAACTCGAGCTTTTCACAAACACCTTTTTCTCAACAAACTTCTTGTTTTGAAAGTTCCTTCTTTGATTGTTCTTACCCCCCTGATAACCACCTGACCATCTGTTTTGGTTGTAGTTAGAAAAACGTGGCGGTACAACAGGTTTTTTGTAGTAAGATTTATCTTTTTCAAAGTTTAATTGCCTTATGACTCCCCCTTTCACTATACCCTTTTCTACAATCTTCGGAATAGTTAGGTCCTGTTTGTACTGGATCTGATTGATGCAAACGTAGATGAACCGATCTTGATCAAAGTGCGGAATCCTTTGGATCAAGTCTTAGAAATACGACACGCAATTCAACATTTAAACACTGTCTGAATCTTTCTATTAAGATATTGTGAAAGTACAAGAGCCAGAAGAAAGTCAGACGATGACAGAGTACACAAAGGTGTCAGTGGATCTAGAGATGCAAAAGTTTTGAATGACATACCCTTATGGGGTATTTATAGCCAGAATCAGGATGATGGAAAATGCTGTCCGATCGGATAGCATGGCTGCTGTCTGATCGGCTGACAATGCTGACTGATCAGATGGCCCGTCCGATCGGGTGACACAGGTCAACAAAAGTCAACACTTTAACATTTAAGCGTCATATCCTGATCTGTCGTTCTAGTTAACATACATACAAACATAAACATTAATTGTTTACTAAGAGACAAAATATGACTAAATGCTGACAGAAGCTACAGAAGTTTGTACTAACAGACTCCCCCTCGGATGTAGCTGTAGTTCCTTCCAGCATAGTCTTCAATTCTTCCTGTTGCGCCTTCGTTCTTTCACTCTCTGTCTTCTCTTTTCAGCTTTTTCCTCTAACATTCTTCGCCTTATATGCCTTCCTTCATCGATCCACCATTTTCTATAAACAAGATCACCATCACGCTTTCGATCCCATTTGGGAATCTTGTTTTCTTCTGATTCGATTGCATTTGGTCTGTTGGTATCGGTTTCCCAATTTACGTTTCCCAAGCTCAGCTGCTCTTTTAGCAATCTCTTTAAGTTTCTGGCTGCGCTTGTGTCTTTTCAGGAATTCATCAATCTCAAGATCTCTCCAGTTTGACTTCCAATATCTTCCTGAGTTGATGTCTTGGGAAAAACATACATCCACGATCGACTGGTACTGCAATGCTTGTTCTTTGTCTCTCTTTTCATAAACAATCTTGTTGTAGAACAAGCAGTCAATATCTTTCTTCGAACAGTTAACAAGCCACATTGGATCAAGAATGCATATTCTTCGAGACTTTCCAGTGGACTGTTCATATAGAGAGATTACTGCCTCAGCTGTTGTTTCATTGTACAACCACCCTTGAAATAGATCATAAAAGTCTTGCTCAATAGCTCTGAGGGGCATATTCTTCAAACATCTTGGTGCTTCACATCCAAAGTTATATCCTTTTCACCATTGTCCAATATCGTCACAATTTGCTTTGGCCTTTGAGGCTCCCAATCAGGGTATCCAGCCTTGGCCTGCTGCTTGATGTAATCCCACAGATGTTGATCATGTACTTTCACTTCTAGTCCATAATAGAACTGCTTAATGTTCTTTGTTTTCACCAACTCATCTACATCCCACCACGTGAGGGTTTTGATATCTGACAAAAACTCGAAGTACTGTACTCCCTGTTCCCGTCTGATGGCTTAGATTTGTAAATCCTCCAGATAACCCCATGATAAAATGTCTCCCCATGAGAGGTCTTTGTTGTGAGTGAAGAACTGAAGTGCTCTAAGAGTCTTTCTCTCTTTCGGCATCTATTTAAACCATTTCTTCCGTTCTTCAGCAAGGATTTCTCTTGGAATAGTTTCAGGAACACCTTCGATTTCACAAACATCAATCTCAACCAATTTGAACACATTTTTCAATTTCTCGACATTCACATTCTCCAGTGGGAACTCAAGATCCGAATACAATTTATCTAAGCCCGACATCTTGTACATTACAAGAGTAGGTTCTTCACTTAAGTTGTTTTTGGATTTTGATTTCGGAATGTATTTATCCAAAAAGCATTCTTCGTCCTTGGTTGAGTCACTGTCAGATTTCAAAACATTTTCGACAACATTTTTGACAACTTCGGATTGAACACTGTCTTCATCAGAAGATGAAGAGAATGTGACGTCGATTGTTTCTGGAAGTTTAACCTCATTTGTTTCATCATCGTTAACCAACCCAGATTTTTTCTTTGAAAAATTATTTAGTACTGGCGGTGGAACCTGATGATACCCAACCCCAGTTCCATCCGAGTAGACATCTTCGCCAGCTTTGTTCTTCCCAATGGGTTTGGGCACTGTTAGTGCACTATGTCTGTTGACTTCGTCTTGTATCACGTCATGTAATAGGATTGATAGATCTGTGCACGTAATTCGAGAAACTAGGCATAGAGGTAATTTTGCATGAGAGTGACATGGAAGTTAATTTCGTGCGGAATTAAATTCCGCGTGAAGGTGATTCCGCATGAGCTTGGTTCAAACGAAATTAGAATAGTATATATAGGTGTTCATGCGAAATCATTTGTATCATTCTTGTAATTCAGTAACGAAGTGCTGTCGAACGGTCTCGAGGTGCTGTAAGACTATTATATCATTAATAGCGACATATTAAAGTGAATCAAGTTGTTTCCACGTCCGTTTCATTGATTCCGCCTTTGATCCGGATATAAAACTCTTCTGAACGACTCATTCGGGTCATACAACGATCCTTCAAGTGGTATCAGAGCTCAGGAGGAAGAGTTCTTAGTGATTACAGCTGAATTTCTGTCTTCTACACCTTCTTTTTCAAATTGGACAACTTTTAACGGTCAAAATGGTTTGAATTTCACACATCTTATGTGAAACAGTGTTTTAACAAACCCTTGAGAGTTTCAGACCAAAATTCACATTAAAAGTGATTAAAATGGACCAGAAACCTAATTTCGTTTGAACGAAGCTTTTAATTCCACGTGAAAAGTTGAGACAATTTCATATGGAATTACTAATCCCGCTTGAAAAGGGTAATTCCGCATGGTTATTTCGTGTGAAAGGTTAATTCCGTTTGAGTATTTCGTTCGAAGGGCTAATTTCGCTTCAACTGATAATTTCACACCAAAGTGATCTCGTGTGAAGCTTAATTCTGTTTGGAGAGTCTTAATTTCGTGTGAAGTTGTGATTTCGTTTAAAAGCCTAATTCCGTTTGAAGACCAATTCCGCACCAAATCTCACTTCGTGTCAAGATCATTTCACGTCAGCCGAGTGTCAGTCTGTTTCAGGTTATTTGATATTATTGAAACTGATTGTGTTTGTTTTGTTTCGTGTCCAGGATCACATCATGGCTGAAGAATTTTTCAATACTTTCTACAACGTGTTTACCTCGGATACGGTGAATGCTTCAGATGCTACACCCAAAGCGATAACAAAAACCATCAAAGACAACATTAAACATGACAATTTTTATGGAACCTATTCTAAACCACCTAAGGTTGATAATATTGAGGACTATGTCTGGTGGAAAGAAAGGTTTATCAACTGGACTAAAGCGTATGCACATGAAAGTTGGTTTTGCTTGGAGTTTGGGTATGATAAACCTATTGATGACAAAGGAGAAGAAATTCCGATCAAAAGTTTCTCAGAGGAAGACAAAAAGCAATTCTTATATGAGCAAAAGATGATTGCTTTGATCCAACAATCGATTCGAGATGATATTTTTTCATTATTAATTCATGATGGGTCTTCAAAATCCATGTGGAAAGCTTTGCAGGTGAAAGCTGAGGGGGGTAAACAAATTAAGAAAAAACAAAATTGCGTTATTAAAAAAGGAATTCGATTTGTTTGATAGTTTAAAAGGTGAATCTGTTAGGCAAATGATTGAACGCTTTTGTCACCTAAAAATTGAACTTGAAAGGTTTGAAATAATGAAAACAAGAGAAGAAATAATTGACAAAGTGATTGAAGCGTTACCACGGGCTGATCAGTGGCAAACGTTTGTGTTTATATTGAAAAATGATGCTTTGTATGATACAATTTCTCTTGATGTCCTGTTAGAAAAAATTGAAAGTCATGATCTGGAATTGCAAAAGCAAAGCAAAGCAAGATGAGCTGTTCATCACATCATCAGAATGTTGGTCTATATTACAAAGGCAATTTACCTTCTGTGAAAGCTGATAGTTCACCAAAGACAGCATTCAGTGGTGAGAAGATGAAAGAACCCCAAACAACCTTATCAAGCTACAATTCTGGATATCATTCATCTTCAAAAGCAAGTCCTGCAGAAGCAGAGGAGATATTGTGCAACATTGCTCTCAAGTTGAAAAATTCTCCCGCAATGAGCATCAATGCAGCTAAGCAGCAAATGAGTTTCCTTGCATCTGTTCTGGAATCGTATGAAGGTCTGGTAGCTAGCAAAATTGGAAATTCCGAATTGACCAAAGAAGACTACGACCAGATTGATCCGGAAGAGATGGAACTCATTGACATACGTTGGTGTTTGGCAAGTTGCATTCACAGAGCTCAGAGATATACGGAGATTACCGGGAAGCAATCATTGGGCGGTCCGTCAACAAAACTTGGATTTGATAAGTCCAAAGTGTCCTGCTTCAAATGTAAGCAAAAAGGTCATTTCAAGAGAGAATGCAATAATTCTGCCGCTGGTGGGAATGAACATCCATTCAATGATGATTACTATCGAAAGGCAATCTACCACCGAAGCAAAGAAGAGCCGAAAATGATTGAAGATAAACCCAAATCAAGAGCTTATGCAGTTTTTCATGATGATGAAGGATTTGATTGGAGTCAGATTCTTCCAGAAGAAGATCGTGTTGATTATCGATTCAAAATTAGAACACTGGAAGATGATCAAACTTTACACAAAAAGCATGATCATTATGCTTTTGTTGCAGAAATAAAAGAGGAAAACAAAGAAGAAAATGTTGTTGCTGAGGTCAAAGAGAAAACTCGAGAAGAGATTTTAAGAGAGAAAACTGAGAGAGAAATTTTTATTGTTGGATGCAGAATGGAGAAGATGCAGGAAGAATATGAAAATGCAGTGAGAAACAAAAGATGGGATAAGAAGCAAGAATGTTATGTCAACAAAGAAGGAGAACTTGTTTTTCCCAGAACTGACATAGTTCATGATGATGTTCTTCTAGTAATTCCTCGATCCGACGAATATTATTCAAATGTAGCAAAAGACAAAACATATGTAAGAAGGCTGGATAAAATCATTAGGAATGCTATGATAATAAATCTGAGGAAGAGGAATGAAGAAAGAATGAAGAAGAATATTGAGAATCTGGTTGATGATCTGAAGAAGGTTGCTGAGGAGGTCAAGGTTGAAGAAGTGAAAGTTGAAGTTGAGAAAGTTGAAGATGTGAAGATGTTTGAAAAACAGGAGAAGATAAAAGAAAAAGTTGTTGAGAAAGAAGCTGTTATTCAAAAACAGCAAGTTGAAGAAGCTGAAGAGAAGATTGACATTTCTGCTGATGTTGCTGGTGATGCTGGTTTTGGAGAAGAAGAAAAGCAGAATGATGCTGATCAGAATCAGACAGAAGTTGCAGCAAACACCGAGGTGCCAATCACTGAGGTAAATTCTGATTCTGACATCTTAAATGAAACTGTTGAACAGTGCAAGAAGTGCAAGGAACCATGCAGTGCTTGTACTGAAAAAGACGAAAAGTTCAGAATAAGAGATCTTGAATTCATAAAAATCGAAAAAGTTTTCAAAGAAAAATGCAAAGAAATGTTAGAAAATGAAAAAGTTTTAAAAGAAAATAATGAAACGCTTTCAGAAAAATGTAAAAAGTTAGAAAAAGAAAATGAAAGTTTAAAAGAAAAAGTTTCAAAAATGACAGAAGAATGTTCACAAAAAGAAAAAGTTTGTCAGGAAATGAAAAAAGAGTATGATTCAATAAAATCGGCTTATCACATTAGAAAAGAATCATATGAAAAAGTGAAAAGTGAAATGAAACTTGTTCAATCAAGATTGAAATACTGTTCTGAAACAACTGATACGTTTAAGAGACAATATGAAATAAAGCAACAAGTTGTTAATTCTTATATTGAAGATGTTGCTAAACTTAAGCGTCAGATTGTTGATTTAGAACAGGATAATAACAAGTTAAAAAGTTATCATGCGTCTTCATATGTGCTTAAACGTATTTTCAACATAAAACCGGATGGGAAAGATTCTGAGCAAAACACGAAAGGTATTGGCTCAGAGTTTCATCAAGTTCCACCACCAGAAAAGTTTGCATTTTATGATGATGAAAAGGTCGAAAAAGCTTTCAACATGGTAGATCAATTGCCAGATAACATTGACGTAACCTATTCCAAATCTGATGATTCTAGTGATTCAGAGGTGGTAGGTAAGGTCTGTCACACCCCAACCGATGGCGGAATCATCGGGGCGCGGCACTGAGCGAAACAGATTGTTCAGAAGTTTCCACAACAACTATCATACAATTCAGTTATATAACACGTCCCATACCGTGTCCCAAATAATAACAAGTTATCATAGAAATCAACTAAACAATATGGGAACTGTTCCGACAACTCAAGTTTAATTATTACAGACCGAATTTAAATATTGTTTTAAGACTTCTAGACGGCTAACTATAGATCTTACTGACTACAGGTGCCAGTACAAGATCTACAGATAATTATGACCCTGGAGCAGGTATGTGGACACTGTCCTAAGGTCACAGGCTCCTAGAAGCTTATTATTGCCTCGCTTCCCTAGCACGCTAGTAGCTTAAACACCTGTCACATACGTTAAAATAAAAGTCAATACATATAATGTAAAGGTGAGTACACAAGTTTGATATAGCATATAAAGTTCGAAAGTTTACGCATAACCAAGCACGTACACAAGGGCAAACGATGCATGTAAATTATCAACATGGGACCATCGATACCAATGACTTCGAGTTGACTGTCCGAGACAGTTCGCAATACATGATTACCACTGTAATCCATGCAAGTAATTGTCCTTAGCAACCCCCGTGTGAACGGGTGCTGAGTCCAAACTATAGTACTATGTTGCTAAAGCAGGTAGATAGCACTCCACGTGTAAACATAATAAACAGCAATCATTTAGTCAAGTAATACATGCAAGTAGGTTAGCGTTCAAATAGTTGTGTCGTTTGTGAATTTGATAGATTACGTATGTAACACCCAAAAGTGCTGAAAGCAAAAAGGGATCGAGTATACTCACAGTGGTTGATCGTGGATTGAGAGGAGCACTGAGAATAGGTTAGCCTGAATAGTTCGATAACACAACGATGAGTAACGCGGAAAAGTAAACAATGTACTTGGATCGAGTAGGCCATTCGATCGGACAGCAGTTCGATCGAGTGGGCTGTTCGATTGGTTTGAAAGTCCGTTCGAACATCCATTCGATCGGCCGGCTGGCTCGATCGGCTGGTTCCTTCAAGTGGATTGTTTCTTCCTTTGATGTGAAGGATGTGTTTGTGTATGATGGTTTGTACTACCTTTCAAGTTGGCCGATCGAACAGCTGTTCGATCGGTTAGCCCAACCGATCGGTTAGCAACAAGGACTTGACAATATGTCACTCGATCGGGTAGCATGCTCGATCGGGTGACATTCCAATGTTTCAAAAAGGTTAAGTGTTGAAGTATAGTATCTCATGATTCGAGCAGTAATGTTCACAATCGAGTGGCTCGATCGATCGAACAGAACCTCGTCAATACTACACTTTGTGAGTTGGTGGGCCTAAGTGCTAGTCGATCGGTTAGCCTAGTCGATCGGCTGGCTTAGTCGTTCAGTTGGGCTGTTCGATCGAACAGCCTAGCCGTTCGGCCAGCTTCTCGATTCGGTTAACCTATCACTTAACACTTGGTTATTCCCGTTAATTGTTGATGTTTTAGAGATATTTTGACTACGAGTTGAACCACAAAGCTGAAGTCCCTACTTAGCCCACTGACTCGAGCAGAAATCACCCAACTCGGTCAGAGACGGTTTGGAACCTAAGTTTAACGTTTAACCCGGAATTGGTATATCTCTAGGTAGAACCCGAATCTTGAACCGTGTGCTTGTTTAGAATGGTTTATAAATCGGTTCAAGTCTCGTTTTCACCCTTTTGAGTGTAAAAGAGTTGAAAGATAGATGAAAACCCATCTTCCAATCCTTTTCCACCGTGAAATGTTAAGATCTTTGGAAGATTTTAGGTTATTTATGTGGAAATCGGTTAGATCTAAGTTATTCATGGTGGAATGATGCCAAAACTTAGTGTTCTTGAAGAACACATGATGACATCACCCAAGAACACCTAGATCTTGGTGATTTCATGGATGAAATCCAAGTTTTGAAAGATAGAAAGATGTAGAATCGATTAATGAACAAAAACGTACAAGGATTAGAGCGAAATACTTACCGGTTTGAGAGAAATCTGAGATTTAGTGAGAAGAAGAGGCTGGTCGGTCAGAGCTTTTCCAAAAGTGGAAAGTTTGACAAGGACAGCCCTATTTATAGGCTTCCAAAAGAGGAAAGGGTCAGCTGATCGAACAGCATCCCTGATCGAGCGGCTGTCCGATCGAACAGCCTGTTCGATCGGCTAGCCTGTTCGATCAGGTTGCCCTGTTCGATCGGCTTGCCTGGTTTTGAGTGTTTCGCGACGATTTTTGATATTTCGAGTTCGATGAACGATGGTTTGAGAATGATAGAATTCCTAATCAAATTACTTTTAGTCTCAACTACTATATCTAACATACGAGCATCCTTACAACCATTTCGGGTTCGATTTCCATTGAGTTTGATTCACCTTTGAGTCTTGATTGATTTGATTGATTCACCACACACTTAACATAAAAGTAAACATGCACAAGTAACACATAAGGCACACACACACGTATAAAAAGTACTAAAATCCCCACACTAGAGCTTGATGATTGATTTGATTAGCTTGATTATTGATTGACTAGCTTTATTGCATTGTTACTTCCTATCATTCACAGTCGGTCGTTGATTCACAGTTCGATTATCAGCCGATTAGTTTGATTATACAACACTTACTCCAAATAATATGAAAATCAAAATGAAACTAAAATGAAATTAATCTTTATTAATCTTTAATTCCAATAACAGTCAACTCTTGACTTTGACTTTGACTTTGGGAAACACGGGGTGTTACAGTCTCCCCTCCTTTAGGGAATTTCGTCCCGAAATTAGGCCGAGAACCGTACATCGCCGTGTGATTTTACCAATTTGATGCTTCAGATCTATCTGAATAACTGCGGGTACTTGGCCTTCATGTCACTTTCGAGTTCCCAAGTGAACTCCGCGCCTCGTTTGCCTTCCCATCGTACTTTTACAATAGGAATGCGAGAGCGTCTGAGTTGCTTGGTCTGTCGGTCCATGATTTCGACAGGCTTTTCCACGAAGTGTAGCGTCTCATTGACCTGAAGATCGTCGAGTGGTATTATTGCGTCGTGGTCGGCTACGCATTTTCGAAGGTTCGAAATATGGAAAGTCGGGTGGACATTGCTGAGTTCCTCCGGTAATTCGAGTTTGTAGGCAACTTTACCGATCCTTTCCAGAATCTTAAAAGGTCCAACAAATCGAGGCGCAAGTTTCCCTCTTTTGCCGAATCGGACTACTCCCTTCCAAGGTGATACCTTTAGGAGCACGTAGTCGCCAACTGCAAATTCGCGGGGCTTGCGTCGTTTATCGGCGTACATCTTTTGTCTGTCCCGGGCCTTTACCAAGTTTTCCCTTATCTGGTGGATCTTGTCAGTCGTTTCTTGCAGAATCTCGGGCCCAGTCAATTGTGAATGACCGACCTCGTGCCATACAATAGGCGAGCGACATCTCCTACCATACAAGGCTTCGAAAGGTGCCATTTCGATGCTGGAGTGATAGCTATTATTGTACGAAAATTCGACCAACGGTAGGTGTTTGCTCCAACTACCACCAAAATCGATAACACACGCACGGAGCATGTCTTCAATAGTACGAATCGTTCTTTCAGTCTGCCCGTCGGTTTGCGGGTGGAATGCGGTACTCAAATTCAGCGTCGTACCAAGAGCTGCTTGAAAAGTTTCCCACAATCTCGATGTAAACCGAGCATCGCGATCAGAAATGATGTCTCGAGGCGTACCATGATTCTTAATGATCTCGTCGGTGTAGATTTGGGCTAGCTTGGCCACCTTATAGTCTTCTCGTATTGGCAAAAAGTGGGCTGATTTGGTTAGACGGTCGACTATAACCCAAATACTGTCGTGACCTGATGGCGTGGTCGGAAGCTTAGTTATGAAATCCATAGCTATGCTTTCCCACTTCCATACGGGTATCGGCGGTTGTTCGAGTAAGCCTGAAGGTCTTTGGTGTTCAGCCTTGACTCTTACACAAGTTAAACAGCTACCAACATATAGGGCAATATCCCTTTTCATCCCAGGCCACCAGTACTTGTAGCGAAGGTCCTGGTACATTTTGTCCGCACCGGGATGAATGGAATATCGGGATTTGTGGGCTTCGTTCATGATAATCTTTCGCAAATCTGTCCTCCTCGGAACCCAGATTCGGTCCAGATAATAGAATATCCCGTTGGCTTTGCT
The DNA here is from genome assembly GCF_002127325.2 of Helianthus annuus. Lineage (NCBI taxonomy): Eukaryota > Viridiplantae > Streptophyta > Magnoliopsida > Asterales > Asteraceae > Helianthus > Helianthus annuus. The sequence continues at coordinate 117,415,212 of NC_035445.2, read as the reverse complement.
CACGAGCTGAGTTCCATCGTGATAGATTCGTTCTTTCTTCAACGTACGCTCGTTAAAGCAAGCGTGTTGTGCTTCGCGGATGAGAGCTTCGAGGTTATACTGAGCCTGGATGTTTTGAACACCTATCACGTAATTCTTTCTGCTGAGGGCGTCTGCAACTACATTCGCCTTGCCTGGGTGATAACGGATCTCACAGTCATAATCGTTGAGAAGTTCTACCCATCGGCGTTGACGCATATTGAGTTCTCTCTGGTTAAAGATATGTTGTAGGCTCTTGTGATCGGTGAAGATCGTACACCTTGTACCATACAGGTAGTGTCGCCAAATCTTTAAGGCAAAGACAACTGCGCCTAGCTCAAGGTCATGGGTTGTATAGTTCTTCTCGTGGATTTTGAGCTGTCGAGATGCGTAAGCTATAACCTTGTCTCGTTGCATGAGAACACAGCCAAGTCCAAGGTTTGAAGCATCACAATAGACAACGAAGTCATCGCTTCCGTCCGGCAGTGTAAGAACTGGTGCATGGCACAGCATGTGTTTGAGGGTTTGGAAAGCAGTCTCCTGCGCGGTTCCCCACACAAAAGGCTTGTCTTTATGAGTAAGAGAGGTAAGTGGTACAGCAATCTTTGAGAACCCTTCGATGAATCGCCGGTAGTAACCGGCTAATCCGAGAAAAGAGCGAACTTCTGACGGATTCTTTGGCGTAACCCATCCCTTGACTGCCTCAATCTTTGCAGGATCAACGTGTATACCCCGACTATTCACAATATGACCCAGAAATTGAACTTCCTCCAACCAGAACTCACACTTGGAGAACTTGGCGTAGAGTTGGTTTCCCTGAAGCAACTCGAGAACCAATCGCAAATGCTGCGCATGTTCGGCCCTCGATCTGGAATAGATCAGGACATCGTCGATAAATACAATGACGAAACGGTCTAAGAACGGTTTACACACGCGATTCATCAGATCCATAAAGACCGCGGGTGCGTTGGTCAAACCAAAAGGCATGACAACAAATTCGTAGTGGCCGTATCGGGTTCGAAAAGCGGTTTTGGGTATGTCTTCCTCTTGAATCCGCAACTGATGGTAGCCTGAACGTAGATCAATCTTGGAGAAACACTGAGCACCTTGTAGTTGGTCAAATAGATCATCGATTCTTGGTAAGGGGTATCGGTTCTTGATGGTCAGCTTGTTCAATTCCCGGTAATCGATGCACATTCGGAACGACCCGTCCTTCTTTTTGACGAAAAGGACTGGTGCGCCCCATGGAGAAGTGCTCGGGCGAATGAAGCCTTTTTCAAGTAACTCTTGGAGTTGGTTTGAGAGTTCTCGCATCTCAGATGGAGCGAGTCGATACGGAGCTTTGGCCACTGGGTTGGCTCCTGGAATAAGGTCGATTCGAAAGTCGATATCACGACTTGGAGGTAATCCAGGAAGATCATCAGGGAACACCTGAGGAAATTCTCGGACAACGGGAACATCCTTGACTTCAACTTTCTTTTTCTTGTCCGTCTCTGCTACAACAATGTTGGCCAAGAAGGCTCGATATTCCTTGCGGAGATATTTGCGAGCTTGAAGACATGACATGAGCTTGAGATCTTTTGCAGTAGTTTCACCATAAACACATAGAATATCACCACTAGCTAGCACAAAACGAATCATCTTATCGGAACATACAACTTCAGCATGGTTTTCACGAAGAAAGTCCATGCCTACTATGACATCGAAACTTCTGAGCTGCATTGGAATGAGATTAATCGGAAATATATGATTGTTGAGCTCGAGAGTACAATCACGGAGCACAGAATTGACAGCAATGGTTCTTCCGGTAGCGACTTCTACTTCGAAAGGTGACGAAAGATAAGAGCGCTTACGTCTAAGAAGTTTCTCAAACTCAAATGACACAAAGCAGTTATCGGCTCCAGTATCAAACAAACATGATGCATATATACCATTCACAGGGAACGTACCATTGACCACGTTGTTATCAGCTTGAGCCTGGCGTGCGTTGATGTTGAAAGTTCTGGCGTGAGCGGCTTGTTGTTGAGGCTGTTGTTGTTGTTGCTGGGGTTGTTGAGCTTCTTGTTTCACCACTCTGTTCGGGCACCGATTTGCGAAGTGGTTAGGGTCACCACATGCAAAGCAGGTCCGAACATTGTTTGCCGGGGCCTGTGCAGCTTGAGGAGCTTGAGGAGCTTGAGGAGCAGGTAGCAGGGCTTGGTTAACAGCGGCTTGAGCTTGCGTTTGACGAGGACCATAGCGGCAATTCGCAGTGAAATGCCCGTAAACGTTGCAGTGGGCACAGAAACGGCAGGCCACACCCACCGGGTGATGATAAGAACATGTAGCACAGAGTGGGTGGGGGCCGGTGTACGCACGCTTAGCCGGCGGCGCATTGATCACTGGCGCAGTGCGCTGTGGTTGTTGCTGTTGTGGCGGTACTGACTGAAGAGGAGCAGCATTGGTTGCGGCGGCGCAATTCTTGTTCTTCTTTCTTCTTCTCGAGGACTTGGAGGCTTGAGCAGTAGGGTTGTCGGTTGATGTGGCAGTAACTTGATGCAACGACTTGGATGGCTTATCCCAGACACCAGCCTTAACTCGCTTGTCATTAATCTCGGCAGCGAGTAGGTAGGTTTCCTCGATTGATGCGGGTTTGGCGGCGAACACGAAATCTGCAACACAATCTGGAAGAGCACGGATGTATTTCTTGATGGTCATCTCGGGAGTCTTGACCTGGTCTGGACAGATAATGCTCAGTTGTTTGAAACGAGCGGTGAGACCAGCGTTGTCGCCCTCCTTCTGCTTGATGGTCCAGAACTCATCCTCCAACTTTTGGCATTCGTGGGGAGGACAGAACTCGTCCAGCATGATAGCCTTCAGTTCCTCCCACGTCAGCTCGTAGGCAGCGTCGTTCCCGCGCTTATTCCTTTCGGCTGTCCACCAGTCCAATGCCCGCGACTGGAAGACACCGGTAGCATTGAGAGTTCGAAGATGATCCGGGCATCCGCTTTGACGAAGGGTAACTTCCACAGAGTCAAACCAGTGAAATAAGCCTGTAGGGCCCTCTTCACCGGTGAACTCCTTCGGTCCACATGCCTTAAACTGCTTGAAACTGAACGGAGCTTTGCTGGATTCAGTGAGGGTTCGGGATTCTTCCGACGACTTGCTGGTGTTCTCGTACACCTCACTGACAGCTTTCGCTACGGACCTTGAGATGAGCTTGGCGAGACGTCGGTCTCTCTTTTCCTGACGGGAAAGGTTTTGGCGAATTCTTGATGATGACGACATGGTCTGCAATAGACATCGCCATAGGGCTCAACACAACGAATTCGAATCTCGCACGTCTTAGTTTACTAAAGCTTAGAATCACGTCGCATCTCACGTCACGTAACACATATAAACACATAAGCACATAATCCTAGAGGCACATAAGCACAGAAGCAATTAGAGCACATAAGCAATTAAGCAAATAGAGCACTTAATTTCCTAAACACGTACGCACTTTTATCACAGAGGCGGTCAGAAAACAGAAACCTATAACCACAAGTCGAGTGTCGTTCGTTTCGCATATCGGATAGCATCACATTGTATCGTCTAACTTATTCGTATAGCGTAGCATAGCACACTGGTTTCGTTTAGATCACATCGACAGGGATTTAAATCGAGATAGGATAGCAACAAAAGTCACGCAGATTGATAACGAATGGAGTAACCAACAAATCTTAAAACACGTAAACAAGTAAATCATATAAAATCAACGAAGCAGTACTCAAAATCGGAAAATGGATTGTCTGCGGCTACTAGACTTTGACTAACCATGGCAATTTAACTATTCATAGTTGACTTGTCGTCACTTTCGACTCTAGGGGACATGTTTCTGCCCCGATTCTTGGGCATTATGCATGCGCATTCTAGGCCATACTCGTGAGTTCAGGTCGTTGGAGTCCGTCAATTGCCTTGGCGAGATAAAATAAAGTTGGAATAACTGCCAAGGTTAGGGTTTCACCCCTAGCTTAGCAATTTCTTCCTTGTTTTAAGAAAATTTAGAGGAAAGTTTTCATCAAATTACGGGTTTCAGCCCTAATTTGGTATAATTCTCCCTCGTTTGTTGATAGAAATTTGCACAAAGTAATTGGCAAAATTTGTAATTTAGGCAGGAATTCGCGGGTTTCACTCCTAATCCCGTCCAAATTACGAAATTTGGCTCGGAGTTCGGATGTAATGATAGAATAGAAGGAATCAACATAAAATAAGCACATAATCTTGGTCTCTTGGTTCCTAACTATAGTCTAGGTCTCTAAGGCAGCGATCCGGACTAGATCGTGTCTAACCTAATTCCCTATAGTTATGGCTCTGATACCAATCTGTCACACCCCAACCGATGGCGGAATCATCGGGGCGCGGCACTGAGCGAAACAGATTGTTCAGAAGTTTCCACAACAACTATCATACAATTCAGTTATATAACACGTCCCATACCGTGTCCCAAATAATAACAAGTTATCATAGAAATCAACTAAACAATATGGGAACTGTTCCGACAACTCAAGTTTAATTATTACAGACCGAATTTAAATATTGTTTTAAGACTTCTAGACGGCTAACTATAGATCTTACTGACTACAGGTGCCAGTACAAGATCTACAGATAATTATGACCCTGGAGCAGGTATGTGGACACTGTCCTAAGGTCACAGGCTCCTAGAAGCTTATTATTGCCTCGCTTCCCTAGCACGCTAGTAGCTTAAACACCTGTCACATACGTTAAAATAAAAGTCAATACATATAATGTAAAGGTGAGTACACAAGTTTGATATAGCATATAAAGTTCGAAAGTTTACGCATAACCAAGCACGTACACAAGGGCAAACGATGCATGTAAATTATCAACATGGGACCATCGATACCAATGACTTCGAGTTGACTGTCCGAGACAGTTCGCAATACATGATTACCACTGTAATCCATGCAAGTAATTGTCCTTAGCAACCCCCGTGTGAACGGGTGCTGAGTCCAAACTATAGTACTATGTTGCTAAAGCAGGTAGATAGCACTCCACGTGTAAACATAATAAACAGCAATCATTTAGTCAAGTAATACATGCAAGTAGGTTAGCGTTCAAATAGTTGTGTCGTTTGTGAATTTGATAGATTACGTATGTAACACCCAAAAGTGCTGAAAGCAAAAAGGGATCGAGTATACTCACAGTGGTTGATCGTGGATTGAGAGGAGCACTGAGAATAGGTTAGCCTGAATAGTTCGATAACACAACGATGAGTAACGCGGAAAAGTAAACAATGTACTTGGATCGAGTAGGCCATTCGATCGGACAGCAGTTCGATCGAGTGGGCTGTTCGATTGGTTTGAAAGTCCGTTCGAACATCCATTCGATCGGCCGGCTGGCTCGATCGGCTGGTTCCTTCAAGTGGATTGTTTCTTCCTTTGATGTGAAGGATGTGTTTGTGTATGATGGTTTGTACTACCTTTCAAGTTGGCCGATCGAACAGCTGTTCGATCGGTTAGCCCAACCGATCGGTTAGCAACAAGGACTTGACAATATGTCACTCGATCGGGTAGCATGCTCGATCGGGTGACATTCCAATGTTTCAAAAAGGTTAAGTGTTGAAGTATAGTATCTCATGATTCGAGCAGTAATGTTCACAATCGAGTGGCTCGATCGATCGAACAGAACCTCGTCAATACTACACTTTGTGAGTTGGTGGGCCTAAGTGCTAGTCGATCGGTTAGCCTAGTCGATCGGCTGGCTTAGTCGTTCGGTTGGGCTGTTCGATCGAACAGCCTAGCCGTTCGGCCAGCTTCTCGATTCGGTTAACCTATCACTTAACACTTGGTTATTCCCGTTAATTGTTGATGTTTTAGAGATATTTTGACTACGAGTTGAACCACAAAGCTGAAGTCCCTACTTAGCCCACTGACTCGAGCAGAAATCACCCAACTCGGTCAGAGACGGTTTGGAACCTAAGTTTAACGTTTAACCCGGAATCGGTATATCTCTAGGTAGAACCCGAATCTTGAACCGTGTGCTTGTTTAGAATGGTTTATAAATCGGTTCAAGTCTCGTTTTCACCCTTTTGAGTGTAAAAGAGTTGAAAGATAGATGAAAACCCATCTTCCAATCCTTTTCCACCGTGAAATGTTAAGATCTTTGGAAGATTTTAGGTTATTTATGTGGAAATCGGTTAGATCTAAGTTATTCATGGTGGAATGATGCCAAAACTTAGTGTTCTTGAAGAACACATGATGACATCACCCAAGAACACCTAGATCTTGGTGATTTCATGGATGAAATCCAAGTTTTGAAAGATAGAAAGATGTAGAATCGATTAATGAACAAAAACGTACAAGGATTAGAGCGAAATACTTACCGGTTTGAGAGAAATCTGAGATTTAGTGAGAAGAAGAGGCTGGTCGGTCAGAGCTTTTCCAAAAGTGGAAAGTTTGACAAGGACAGCCCTATTTATAGGCTTCCAAAAGAGGAAAGGGTCAGCTGATCGAACAGCATCCCTGATCGAGCGGCTGTCCGATCGAACAGCCTGTTCGATCGGCTAGCCTGTTCGATCAGGTTGCCCTGTTCGATCGGCTTGCCTGGTTTTGAGTGTTTCGCGACGATTTTTGATATTTCGAGTTCGATGAACGATGGTTTGAGAATGATAGAATTCCTAATCAAATTACTTTTAGTCTCAACTACTATATCTAACATACGAGCATCCTTACAACCATTTCGGGTTCGATTTCCATTGAGTTTGATTCACCTTTGAGTCTTGATTGATTTGATTGATTCACCACACACTTAACATAAAAGTAAACATGCACAAGTAACACATAAGGCACACACACACGTATAAAAAGTACTAAAATCCCCACACTTGAGCTTGATGATTGATTTGATTAGCTTGATTATTGATTGACTAGCTTTATTGCATTGTTACTTCCTATCATTCACAGTCGGTCGTTGATTCACAGTTCGATTATCAGCCGATTAGTTTGATTATACAACACTTACTCCAAATAATATGAAAATCAAAATGAAACTAAAATGAAATTAATCTTTATTAATCTTTAATTCCAATAACAGTCAACTCTTGACTTTGACTTTGACTTTGGGAAACACGGGGTGTTACAAGGTCGTTGAAAGTGTGTTGAAAGAAGAGTCAGTTGATGCAGGTAAATCTGAATCACAAGAAGAAAATGAAGGAAATTTTCATGATGGATATCTGAAAAACTCAAAATCCGAGAAAAATTTGAATGATGATTCAAAGGGATTGGTTTATACCATGATTGGATCAGACAGATTATTCTTAGATGTTGTATTCCCGATTCAGAATGTGATTTCAGAAAAGGTTGATAAAGTTTTCAAGATGGTTGAGATTAAAAAGTCTGAGATTTCAAAGTTTTTTGGTAAATGTCACAAAACTTTTTATAACAAACCTGGTTTTAAGAAGAAAAACATGAAGGCTGGGTTGGGTTATAAGAAGAAACAAAGTTGGAAAAGAAATGAAATGCCAAATTTTCAGGCAAAAATGAATTTTGTTCATGGAACAACGTCAGAGGAAGAGAAAGAACTAAATTTAGACGACAGTCTAATGACGAGTTCTTAGCTTAAAAGAAAAAGCAACAATCATAGGTCAAAGATGTGTCCAAGAGAACATGTTTCAAATGTGATCAAATTGGACATATTTCACACAAATGTCCAAATCTAAAACCTGTTGATGTTGACAAAAAGAAGTCTGAAAATGTTGAGAAACAAAAATATGAGGATGTGAAACAAAGGTCAACCAGATTTGATTCCAAACAAACTTGGAGATATAACACAAACAAGTTTGCTTCGAATCAAAATTGGAAATCAAACTCAAACAGGTTTGATTCAAGACAGACCTGGAACTCTCATTCACCCAGATTCAGAACAACACAAAGTTGGAAAACAAATGTCGATGCAACAAAACCACAACAATTTTGGAAAACAAATGTTGTTCAAAAACAAAATGTTAAAAAAGAGTCACATTTTTACAAAAGAGGAACTCCAAAAGATCAAACATGGAGTGTTAAGAAACCGATGACTTCGGTAAATGATGAAAAAGTTGAAGTCAAAATTGAGAAAGTCTTTGTGAATGATGATAAAGAATTTCCGACATTGAGTGAAGTTTACTATGTTGAAATGCCTAAGGTCAAACAGACCTGGGCAAAATTGTTCAAGTAATTAAGTAATTTGAATGTGCAGGTGCTCAACAAAACCAAAGATGGAGAGAATGGAAGTTGGAGCAGCCTGACACAACAAGGAGAGGAGGCTGCTGGACCCTGTGTTGGGTGAAACAGGGAGTTAGTTTGTTTGATTTCTGTACATAAATAAACAATATTCCAAAAACTCTAAAAAAACCCTTAAAAATTGAAAAATATAAAATCCAAAAATATGTTTTTAAATTTTGTCAAAAATTCTAATATTCAAAAATATGTTGATTGAATATGCCGAAACCCTCACGGCGGAACAAACATGATTACTTTCACAAGTTTGAAAAACGGTTTTCAAATTGTAAAAATCAATGGATTGTAAATCATGGGGGTATGTTATTTTTTGTAAATCAGTACACGAGAAGCAGAAAATGGATGGCGAGACAAAGCTATCAGTATCGGTTTGTCAAATTTCCTTTTAATGATTTTGCATTTTAGGGGGGAAAAATTGTCAGAAAATCCAAAAACATTAGAAAATTTGAAAAAGCCAAAAACATGATAAAATTCAAAAATTGAGTTTTGTGTATAAAGAAGAAATGATAGTACATCAGTAGACATTCACAGTACGCTAAAGAATTGTAATGCTATAATGTGATAAACGGTCTCACTGATGATATGCCAGTAGGTTTTTGCACATTTAGTAGACTGTGTTCGAGATATAAACCTAAATTTCAAACTTGCTTATCTCGTGGGGAACATCTCTCGGATATATGGGTACCCCCCGAAATCTTGTTTGAAAGGTCCCTCTTTCTGAGATACTAGGTCTTTATGCTCAGTGATATCTGGGGTATTATCCCGGGACTTCTGATTTTGCGGAAGCAATAGCCTAGTCCCCGTATAATACTTTCTGCTTGCTTGAAATATAGCATCACCCTTAGTACAAAAAACGATGAAGCATTGAAAAATGTTAATCATGTACTATTGAAGAAAAGATCCTCTAAAGGGGACACACCTAAAGTCGAACCGTCATCTCTCTACTGAACGGAAGTTCTGACCTGAGCTCTCACGGTTTCGCATCTAACCCGTTACAGATATCATCTAGGTATACTCACCTGTAAGACTGAATATTGGGATCTGGATACGGGAGTATATTCTGAGGTGGGACACATGAATAAGTTTAAGTCCTTAAAACATTAATCTCGTATCTTGAAACAGTTGAAGTTTGTGTGAAAATTTAAGTGAACAAGTATACTGACAATGTGACACCTGTGTCACTTCAACCATCAAACAAATTCCAAACCAATGAAATATTGTATTTCATACTTGGGATTTGTAAAAATATGTGTATCATTTGCACATATCAACTCTTGTTCGATATTAAGCTTTAATTCGCTTTCTGGAGGGTTATACGCGCTCTGATGCGTAAAAATTACCAGTTTAATCCAACGAACACTCAGGAATAGTGACATATGCTTAACATACCTTAAATAACCTTTACATAACTTAGGAATAAGTTTTGAAGGCTTTGGTATGGCAAAAACAAGTTAATTCGCTTACAGGGACTAAACTTGACAAACTGCGAAAGTATGCCAATTTGAACTATAACAGACATTCTGGAACCTGACCATAAGTTAAACACACCTTAAATATCCTCTACAAAGCTTAGAAATAGGCTTTGAGGTATTCGGTGTGCTAAAATAAACTTTTGGATCATTCAGGGACTAAAAGTGTCAAAAAGTGCACAAGTTTGCACTTTCGCGCATAACTTACGTTCTGAATACATCCGGACACCCAAAAATTTATGTAAGCATCATAATATTATGCCTTAGTGTTTGGCATGAGAAAAATCCATTCGTCGCGTCATTTGGATCATTTTTCGCGCTTATGCGCATTCCGTCGTAATTAACCGAACATCGCGATCGTACGGCCAAACGAACCAACATCCGGCATATTTTTTAGCATGTTTCATGTCCACAATGTTTAGGCATCATTTTAAGGCCTTAAAGTTGTCTTTACGGGCCTTAGAAGTGTCGGAAATGGCTTAAATACGCAACAGGGACTAAAACTGTAATTGCTGAAAGTTTGTGCGGATCAGACAAGGCCAGGCGGCCCGCCTGAGCCTTGTGTGAATCCTGACGCGGGCCGCATCAGACAAACCAACCAGATTCAATGTTTAGATCCACTTGCATTGGCCTTTCGATCACCCAAAGGGCAACGACACGTGTCGAATTCCTATGGTGGGGGCAAAATAAGGCACCACAACTTTGCGACAAGTGTACGGCGTGGATCGTGACACGATATTCAAGAAACGATCCTAACGGTCTTGCTTTTCCTATAAATACCCCCCCCCTTTTGGCTAAAAACTCACAAAATCTGATGTAAAGCTCTAAGTTGAGGCCTTTGCTTCATACCTGAGCTCCTGGATCAAGATTAGCTTTCGGGGACCCTTCGTAAGTGTTCTTTCGTTCTTTTATTCGCTTTTCGAGTCCGAAAGTCAACGTTTTGTTTGACTTTCTGCGTTGACCAGCCTATGGTCAACACGAAGTTCGTTGGAACTTCATAACGTGAGCGTGATCACGATGGTTATAGTCCTTAGTGACTATACCTACTGATTACCACGTTATCTAGGCTCAGTGACGAGTCGTAGTTTCGGCCAAAATGCGCATTCTTGCGTATTTTGTAACCAAACTACCCGTGAGCATCAAATCCGTTTGTTTTGATGCCAAATCTGTTTTCTAAACTTAGTTAAGCATGTTCTAACATGCTTAGCTCGTCACTTTTAGTATAGTGCTTATATAGGGTCGTAAGGTAAGCGATCTAAACCATCGCTTATACTTTCGAACCCGACCCATTTGGTCGATCATTAGGATCTGACCAAACACATTAGGTGACCATAGCTATAATCTTCCGAGGTTATACCTTATGGCCACGATGTTAGGCGTTCCAAACGCGTTCTACGCGAACGACGCGTTAAGGTAGCATAAGCTACCTAAACGGGTCGTAATGGGTCGCAAGCACTTAGGTTAGGTTTCATTTTAGTATGTAGGCTTTGTTAAACCATATTACACGAGTCTCCATACTCGTTTGGTTTTCGAACCCGCATACTATCCGATCCTTCCGATTTTGGTCCGGTATATTAATATAGCTACCTACTAGGTGCCGTTTGATATCCGTGATCTCTAGCATTGTTTGGTTGTTACTCAAGGACTACTAAGCAATCTCAGGTGAGTACATAGTTCCCCTCTTTTACTGTTTTCAACTGTTTTGGGGTGAAGCATGTGTACCTATCTGTTATTTTCATGATTTCAAAGTATAATTGATTATACATGTTAGTATTTATCTTTTGACAAACTAAATGACTATCTATGGTTTAAACACTGATTTCTCAAAGATTACAAAAGTAATTGTTGGAATAGTACTTATTTTGTTCACCAGACCGATTGGTAGTATGATATAGCGCTATAGGACTAGACACCCCATTCCTGTTGTCATGGAATGTCTGAAACCAATTTGTTTCTCCATCCAAATAGGGATTTCCTTTGTGGTATCCTTATAGTCTCAAAGGTGTAGTTTGATGCACTAGGTCTGAATGAATTCTTAAATCGCACCTTTAAAGTATATTTTGATATACTCCCAAAAGTACAGTTTGATATACTCTCATGTGTGGTAATTGTACAGAACCAACATATATATTTTATCAACAAACCAAAACATATTTTTAATATGTTATTTACAAATCCAAAGTATACTGTTAATATGCTACTATAAGGTTATTCGTTTAACCTTACATTGTTTTACAAAGCATAACTTTTGATTTATTCAAACACTTTGTTTTGTACATTTTTACTTGTGGTTTAAGAAATCTCATTTCACTTACCATACTTAACTTTTGTTTATACATTACATGGTTTACATTTAACTTTAGTTATACAATAACCTTGGACTATTGGTTTAAACATAAACATTCTATATTGGTGGTTTGGTTAGCGTAAGAAACTTAAGTAACGAGGCGTGTGTAATATGATACAAGCATGGTGGATACGCCGCTGGTACTTCCTATATATAAGTGTTTGTATGGTATTACATATCGTAGTGTTATTTGAATCATTTCAATTTAAGTCATATAACACTTTATACAAATAACATACTTTTCATAAGACATTGTTTTACAACAACTTATCTTATACAAACTCATTTTTACTAGGTTATCCATTTAACCTTACATTTAATTATACATATCATCTGATCTTATCGTTTTTCAAATGGTTTACAAGACAAAGCAAATTACAAGGTTCATGACTGACTGTTATTAAACGTTTTCTTTAAACTCAAGTCATGAATCCTATTTTCACAAAACCTATGTATCTCACAGGCATTTTTATGCTGACGTACCTATTTTTACACATGTTTCAGGTGCTGTCTTGAGATGATTGTTGATACATGCTACATTTAGGATGGACTCGTGCCTTAGCAACTTTAAAACTTGGAAGATCATAGTTGTACTTATTTGATTGTATTAGAAGAATGAGTTCATTTAATCAATAAAACAATATTTCAATTTCCATGTGTTATGAAACAATGATTCTGTTACAACACTCCCCGACGTTTCCGCCACGTTTTGTTGTTCCACGTGGTCGGGGTGTGACAGACAATCTAAGTGAATCGTTTAGAACTTAAAGTGTTTTTAAAGCTCAACGGTACTAGTGATTTGTCATAAACTGATATGATCCTCTGACACAAACTTAAACAAAAATATTGTATGTAAATATGTTTGTAAATATTTTTTTACTGCTTTATATTTCAGAAAATACAAAAAGATTTTGATTTTTGCTTTATTTTCGACAACCGATGTCTGAATGCTAAGTTTCAAAATCTAAGTATGTTGATTGTGTTTCTGAAAATAAAACAAGTTCATTAATTTGAAACTTGAAAGTTTAACAATCAAATTCAAAAACAGTTTGTGATATCTCCAAGGTCATTAAATGGGACTTGGATGATTAACCGTGAAGGATTTGGATGCTTATATTGTTAAAGAGCTAGTTTCTGATCTGTTTTTACTGAAACTGCCAAATTCTGGAAATTTATTTTTAGGGGGAGTAGTTTAGAGAGTTTGATTTGAAAACATTGTACTTATAAATGTTTGAGAAATTGCAGATACCAGATTACGATCCCGAAAGCAGAGTCTAAGGGGGAGTCTGAAGACGAGCTCAAAGCAAGGGGAGCTTGTAACCGGAAAGTAGGGTGTCGATCCCTAAAGCACGGAAGCTTGATGAAAGGGGGAGCCTGAAGAAGCTGTTAGTGTTAGAGCCAGAGTCAGATCCTGAGTATGAAGACTGAGCAAGACTGAAGATGTGTCATGCTAGAGAATAGACACTGAAGACTTCGTCAACATCCAAGGGGGAGTCTGTTAGTGCACTATGTCTGTTGACTTCGTCTAGTATCACGTCATGTAATAAGATTGATAGATCTGTGCACGTAGTTCGAGAAACTAGGCATAGAGGTAATTTCGCATGAGAGTGACATGGAAGTTAATTTTGTGTGGAATTAAATTCCGCGTGAAGGTGATTCCGCATGAGCTTGGTTTAAACGAAATTAGAATAGTATATATAGGTGTTCATGCGAAATCATTTGTATCATTCTTGTAATTCGGTAACGAAGTGCTGCCGAACGGTCTCGAGGTGCTGTAAGACTATTATATCATTAATAGAGACATATTAAAGTGAATCAAGCTGTTTCCACGTCCGTTTCATTGATTCCGCCTTTGACCCGGATATAAAACTCTTCTGAACGACTCGTTCGGGTCATACAACGATCCTTCAGGCACTATGTGTTGAAGAACAAAACTTGCGGAGATGTAACTGTTGCGTTTCAGATTGATGCGTTCATTTTCAATCTTAGCTTCCTGAAACTGAAGCTTCAGATTAGCAATCTCATCCAATTGTTGGTTGATTTGCTTTTCTTTTGACTGAAGTACTCCTGACAGTTGAAGATTTTCTTTGCTTGTTTACTGTTTCTCTCATCAGAATCTTTTATCGTTTTCTTTAGCTTCTCACGATTTTCAAAAAGTTGACGGTTTTCATGAATTAACTTTTCATTCTCTTTCCTAAGTTTTTCTACTTCAATTTTATCTTTTTCAAGTTTATCAGTTAATTCTTTGACTCTATCATTTGAAGCTTTTATTAATTTGTCACGACTCAAGATTTGATTTTCAACTTGTCTGACTCTATCTGTCAGTTCTTCAGTTTTCTTACCACTAAGATAAGCATGTGTACTACAAACCTTGCAGTTTTTCATGCAATTTTTGCAGTCACTGTCAATTTTGGCTTTATCAGTCTTACCTGATCCATTGTTTGAATCATTAGAACTGACCTGGCTCTTTGACTCAGTTCCAGATTTAGAATCTACCTCTAACTCTTTCGCTGCAAGAACTTTATCTGCCATTTTCTTTAGATTTTCTGCTGTAAATTCTTTCGTCGTGTCGATTATCCTATCATCGACCTTCTTTAATTGCAACTCCTTCTCCTTTTCTTTTTCTTCAGCTTCTGTTCCCCACCACAGTCTCTGTCTTTCTTCTTCCTCTTCTGCTAGTTGCTCAATGAGAGTTTCAACAGTGACTGATGAAGGTTCAACAACTATGTTTCCTTTAGGATCCAAACAGCATTCCCGATCAGCATCCCATTTTTTGCGCTTTTTGCCTCTTTCCATGTTCGATAGATTTTATCTTTCATGTTTTGGGCTATCATCTTCCTGTAGGAATATTTTTCTTCTTCTGTTCGGGTATCTTTGAAAGGAACAATTTTTGTCATGAAGGCATATCCCACTGCATCTTCTTCTGGTAGAACATCACTCCAGTCATAGCCCTCATCATTATGAATAACGGTTAATGCTCTTGACTTATCTTTGGGAGCATCTTCTAACTGCTTCATTCTGGGAGATTATGCTTTGTTTTGATGATAGATGGCCCTTTTGTAATAGTCTTCACGAAAAGGATTGGGCATTTCATCAGCAGCCAAATTTCGACATTCTCGTTTAAAGTGCCCCCTTTGTTTGCACTTAAAACATGTAACCTTTGATTTATCAAAACCAAGCTTTGTTGAAGGTCCACCAATAGTGTAGGACCGGTTTTGACTCCGAACGATTGCAAATCGAACGTGTGACGTGCGGAATCCGTACACGAACGTGACCAAACACACGAGAACGTACTATAACCGTGATTCTTATTGATTAATATGACGAGTACAATGAACCGAAAATCACGTTTGAGGACTTTCTCTCTCTAGACTTTCTCTCTCTAAGCTTAGCTCTCCAAAATGTCAAATGAGCAAAAAGTCTTAAATCTAACACTATAGATCCCTATTTATAGGCCAAGGATATAAGGAAGGTTTCCTTATTTACAGAAATGCCACCTTGCCTTTTCTATTAAAATATAACACTATAAGCCAAGATTTCTTCAGTTTCAGCTACGGTTTTAGATTGACGGAGGCGATAGACATAAATGTACCAACAGACTCCCCCATGGATATTGCCGCAGTCAGTCCATAGTCAAACTCGTAGCGACTTATCTTTATCTTTCTCGAACAGAATCCCCATGGATCTGTCTTCAGGCTTCCATTGCTCTTCCTTTCGATCAGACTCCTTTTCTTCAGGCTCCCCCTTTCGTTAAGCTTCCGTGCTTTTGGGATCGACACCTGGTTTTCCGTATACAAGCTCCTCCAGGATAGTTACCTGGCTCCTTGAAAACACGCTCCCCCTTGCGTTGAGCTTGTCTTCAGACTCCCCCTTAGACTCAGCTGTCGGGATCGTAGTCTGGCTTTCACAGATTCACAAGTTCAAGATCAATTCCTGGCTCTATTCTGCATCTGCTCAGGATTTGAAACCTGGTTAACCTGCACATCCTCTACCTCAACATAAATTTCACAAATTTACAAATTTGACAAATTTAAGAAACCACTTGAAAATATCGTTCAATTATTAATAATTTTTAACAAGATCAAACTTTCTTTTGGAGAGATTTATTTATAACACTTTTCATTTCAAAAACAAACTCTTTCAACCCATAGCTGTTCATCATGTTTAGCACTCAGAATTTTGAATATCAGCTCTTCAACATCAGTTTTCGAAAATCTTTTTGAATTTTCAAATATCTATACTAAAACACAATCTTTTTGGGTTTTTGTTTTTAGAGAAATGTTGTAAAGAAATATATACAGATAATATTTTTGTGAATTTGTGTAAGAGGATCATATCAGTTCATGAGACAAATCACTAGCACCATTAAGCTTTAAACATTTTAAGTTCTAAACGATTCACATAAATTAATGGTATAGTTGTCCTCTTAAACTCAATCTAAAAACTTTCGAAATACTTACCGATACGTTAAGGTATATTAATTTTGCACTAAATTCTTATGGACCACACGATCTCAGCATATCCCCTCATCATGCAATACACTGACTCAAGTAATGCTTTTAAACTTTCATCAATTGTGATATGTGCGAAAACAATTCAGAATGTTTAAACATTAACAATCAGGTCGATATTTCGATACACAAAGAAAGTCCAATGTTTAAACAAAATAAGAAAATAAAACAAGTTGAAGTTGTTTAGGCTTTAACCACCAGGTCGATACTCCCCTATACACAGAGGTGATCCAAAGCTTAAACGAAACACCAAAGAAAATAAAGCAAAATGTTTAGGCAATAACATCCAGGTCGATACTCACGTATACACAGAGGATGTCCAATGCTTAAACAAAATAAAGAAATAAAACAAGTTTAAATCTTTGCAAAATGAAATGCTCAATCACAGTGACTTTTTCAGTAAGTTGTGAAAATTCACAAACTGACCGGTTTTTACGCTTCTTTTAGCATTCAGCGATTACTGAGTAGGTACACAATCAAGAAGGACAAAACTAAGTACTACACTTTCAATCGCGTTTCCCACTAGAACTAGGCTTTTTCATTTAAGTTTGTATCGTTATCGCAAATCTACTTGTCTAGCTGAGCCTATCGTCACATCCTTAGTGAAACCGTTTATTACATTTGTCATTTCATATCTTTAGCATGCTGTGATAGTCCACTGATTTACTATCATTTCCTCTTATTCACAACAAAACTCATTTTTGCTTTTTCAATGTTTTTGGCTTTTTCAATGTTTTTGGCTTTTTCAAATTTTCTAATTTTTTTTAAAAAATTTTTCTCCCCCTAAAATCAAAATATGTTTCAATTTTGATTTTCTAGGAAAATTTGAAAACAAACTATACAAATAAAGTGACAAACTGATATCGAATCGCTTCAATTCGCCCTTCATAGAACTCCCCCTTACAACAAACTATTTTCCCATTATGATTTCAAAACATTTAAGTTTATTTTAATCAAAATGGTTTTTCCGGAAAATTAGTTTTGTTGATTTTCACAAACCATTTGTAGGTTAGGGGTTTACTTCATCACTTTGTTCCTTTCTCATCCACTTGTATAAACTGATGTATGACATTTTTCAGGATTAAAACAACTTTGTAAGCAAGTTATATCAAGTACAACTTAATGTCCTTGATTAAACTTTGTCAAGAATGATGCTGATTCATGCTCCACACTTACCAACCTGGGAACTCTGGCAAGTCAGGTTTTTCATTTAAACAGATTCACCCAAGCCTGACGATCCTTGGGTGATTTCGAGTGATCATCACTTTTTACCTCAATTTGTGGCTCTTCTAACTTTGACAAGTCAGATTCCTTGCCAACACGTGACTCTTTTGCTTCCGAAGAAACAAATTCATTGCCAGAAGATAGCTCTTTTGTTTTCACAGAAACAAATTCATCGCCATTCTCTATTGGAACCCAATCCTTAATAGATTAAGCTTTCCAAATTTATCAACCTATGACGTGCATGACCTTTCACAATCTTTGTTATACTTAAAAACTTTGATAAAGACTTTATCTGAAAAATTAACTTTCTTTGATTTTTCATTGGTTTGATTAGTTAATTTTTCTCTTTATTAACCCTTTTGTCCTCAGATTTGTATCTGACGAATTTGTTTTCCTTGACTGACCCTTTATTGTTGAGCAAATCAATTCATCAGAACTTTTTCTTGAATTATCAGTTGTACCCGAGGACAAAATCTTTTCGAGATACTCTCTTGCTTTCTTCCTTTTCTTTCTCAATCTGTCTTTCTGCCCTTTTGATAACTTCACTTTTTGTTTTTTTTTACTTTCTGTCTTTTGGGCTTTTCTTCAATTTTGACTGAGTTCTTCACCATTTTCTGAGATTCAGCCCTCGATCCTCTCTTTGATCTCATTGGGCAATCTCTTGCAATATGACCTTTGATTTGACAATCATAGCATCTTCTTGTCTCAAAACTCTGACTTTGCCAGTTAACAGCAATGTGTCCTTGATAACCGCATGTGTAACACACTCTGTTATCATACCTTTCACCATTTTCATACCAAACACACAGATCAAAACATTGATTTGCTTTGTGGTAGTCATGTCTCCTCTTGTATCCTTGATTTGACTTTTGAGCACTGTGGTCAAACCAGCACCACTTATTACCAATTTTTGTGAGTTATGATTTTTCATTTTTTTGTGGTTTTTTATCATGATTGGATGATCGAACTGATGAGCTTTTATTTTTGTTTTGAACATTTTCTGAATTTTTAACACTTTGTTTTTGTTCTACAATCTTCTTAACAGGGTTTTGCTTTGAGCATTCACCTATTTCAGTAGATTGCAAAACAGTATCTCGAAATTTTTCTTTTAATTTCAAAAATATTTTCTTTTTCTCTTCTTCATCATCAGGTTTATCATCACAATCTTCAATTTTGACTTTGTCAAAATTTGTGACATTGTCACTTATTGGAATTTCATTGATCGGTTTTGGACAGATATGATCTAGTATTAACGACGAAGTCACAAAACCTTTCAATTTCTTTTCTAAATCATCAGTTTTATTTTTAGCACACTCAACTTCATTTTCAAGTTGAGTGATTTTCTCAAGATGAGAATTTATTGCCTTTTCATTTTCAATTTTATTTTCATGTAAAACAGATTTTTTATTTTCTAAAACTTCTATTTGACTTTGAAAATCCGTTTCTTTTTCTTTCAGAACTTTATTTTCTAATTTTATCCAAACATCTTTATTTTTTAAAATTTTTATTTTGTTTTCAAAATCTTTTTCAATTTTTAATTTTTCATTTTCAACAAATGTAATTTTATTTTGAAATTCTTTTTCTTTTTCTATTATTTTTTTATTTTCCAATGTCAAACTCTCCACATCTTTCAGAAGTTTGACATTGTCTGCTTCAGATTTATCACATTTTGAGCACACAACTTCACATTTTGAATTTTCATTTTTCTCTGATTCTTCATTCTTTGACATTCTCTTTGTCTCCGTCTTGTATGTTCCTGCAAGAAAGATTTTAACCGTATCAACAGGATTCAAATTTTCATCTAAAAAACAACCTCTCTTGAAATCATATTTCATAACAGATTTTGCGTTAAAGCATATTCTGATTCTTCTGATTATTTCAAGAATCACATCCAAACTTATATTTTCTATGTTCTTTTCTATTTCTTTTATCAGATCTTTCTTTTTCTTATCATTTTCATAATTGTGCGTTCTAAGTTCTTTGATGAATTCATTTAGACAATAATTTGAGAACCTAGAATCCTTTTTCAGTTTATACAAAAATTTATCCCATTCTAAAGGTAATGCATCTGCAAATTTAGATATCTTTTCAGCATCTAACATTTTTATCCCATACCTTTTCAAATTATCAAGTAATTCATCATACCGCTTTTCCAACTCATTAAAATTTTCAAATTTCCTACACAAAAAATATTCAGATTTTTTAACCCAAGCATTCTTTTTCTCATCCTCTTTCATGTAATCCCAATACATATCAAACCAATCATTTATTCTTCCAAGTTTATTGTTTTCCTTTTCGTCAAACATTTTAACCACAATTTCTTTGTTAAATGACTTGGTTCAAAAATTGTTTTTAGCTCAGAGTCCACAAAATTTCAACTTCTTGTTATTTGCGCCATGTAAATCACCTCGAATCACCTGCAAACAAACGATCAGTTTAAACGGACTGAATACGTAATAGTGTGTGTTGATGAAATCAATCAGAGACTCGTGTCGAAGATTTGTGGATTCGTTCCAATGTTGTTCGGGTGAAATCACTGAATGAATGGGCTTGATCGGATGTGCCAAGTAATATGGGTATAGAATGAACTAAACTCTATACTCAAACTTTTAATTGGGCCTCTAAAAAATAATGACCAACAAAATCTGATATAAGTATTCACTGATTATTGACAACTAAATGTGATTGGGCCAAAACTCTTGTTCACATACAAACTGATATTATCACATGCTGTTTTCTTTGATTTTACTAAACCGACAAACTGTTAACACGTGATGTCTCAATTTAATATCTTGAATGTCCCGAACAATTTTAATATCACTTATTAAATGTGTCGACAACTGTTGACATTACATCATTTTTCATATTAATCGAAATGCTGATTGGACCAAACACTATAGTGGATAGCTATGATAAAAGACTTGAATCAAGTGATTGGGCCGACAAACAATTTTCAAACGAATATGATTGGGCCGATTGACTTTGATGAATCTGATTTGACCGAAAACCCACTAGGCCAACAACTCTTAAGTGATAAAAGAATATGATTGGGCCTACAACTTCTAACTATGCAAACCTTTAAACTCTTTCAACGTGAAGCAAGTTATTGCTGACATATTTTTAATGAGTTGTCAACATTACACTTTTATTCATATGATGTATTAAATGACCCTGGCATATCTCGTGAACTTTTGATATTCTCAATTAGAATGGCCGACAAATCTTGTTTAATGACCTGACATACTCAATTCACAACACAATTCTCATTGGGCCGCCCAACTTTAATTCAAAAACCCAGTTTTCTTTACTTTAAATGTGCAAGAAATATGATTGGGCCGATGAATTTTATTCAGTCAAAACACATAGTTCGGTGATATGTTTTTATTTGATGATCGGACCTAAAAACCACTAGGCCGATTAATAGTCTGATTAAGTATTTTGATTGTGTCGACAAACCAATATCACATTTTTTTGAAAGAAGGCGATTTTATAAAATAAAGAACACCACAGCCTTAGCAAGGTGCTAAGCCATGATCAATGTACAGTACAGCAAAGCAAATAAAAACATTACACATGATACAAAAGCCTCATTTGAAATACTTAAATTCAACCCATTCTTTCCACTCTAAATCCACGAATCCAGCCCTTGCTTTAATCCATAAATAAGAGAGTGCCTTGATGTCGCTGATAGCTCGAGAAATCTGAGTTGCCTTGCCGTTAAAAATCACGTTATTTCTGATCCGCCATAGGGTCCAGCATGTCGCCGCGATGATTAGATAAACCGCCTTCTTCTTTTCTTTGGACGCACTGTGTGTGTCAATATGTTCTAGTAACCCGACTATACTGATAAGGTACCTCGGAAGGGGGATTTTGACCCATAACGAGATCACCGTCCATACAAGATGAGAGTATTGACAAGATATCAGTAAGTGATCCATCGATTCATTATGTGTGTTACAAAGTACACATAAAGTCGACGGGATGTATATGTTCCTCAATGCCAAAGCGTCTCTAGTCGGTATACGATCCAACACCGCTCTCCATAAAAAACAGTTGATTTTTCTCGGTATCCAGTGAAGCCATCTAAGAACTTGTGTTTCCGGTATGGTGCAAATCCCGTCCAATTCAGCTCGAAGACAACTCACCTTAAATGCCTCTCGACAGTCTCGCTGTTTCCATAGCCAAGTATCCGATTTGTTACTTAGTTGAACATTTTTTAGCTGATTGATACATTCCTCCCATAGTTCTGCAGCCTCCAAATGAAGAATCGGTGACTCGCCGCCCCACTTCCACCTTATTTGTCCATCCTCTATTGTATAACGTTGCTGCACCATGCATTTTTTGTCTCTTTCTAGTACAAAGAGAGTAGGGAATCAGTCTTTCAGTGAACTATCACCTACCCACTTGTCTAACCAGAAGAATGTTTTATTCCCGCACCCCAATTGAACTTCCAGCCTGTTTTCAACGTCAGTCAGTTTAAGACTATCCCCTTTTCCTAATTGAACAATATTCTTCCATACCCCACTAATCGACTTCATCAACGGAATACCTGTGACGTTACGATCTCTTCCATGAATAGCCGAAATAACCTTTGTCCATAAATGAGTTGATTCATTCCTGAATTTTACAATCCATTTGACCATCATAGCCTTGTTCATTGACGCAAGGCTGCCAATACCCAACCCCCCCTGATGTTTGGGTGCCACCACTTTGAACCATGGTACCCAACACGTCTTGTTTTGGCCCAGACATCCACCCCACAAGAATCTCCGCCTTACTTTTTCTAGATATTTAATGACATGAACCGGTGCACTGAATAATGAGAAATAGTAAGATGGAAGATTACCTAAGACCGCTTTTATAAGAGTCGTTCTCCCGCCAAAAGAAAGTGTCCTAGCCTTCCAAGTGGATAGTTTGCTTTCAAAACGTTCAATGACGGGTTTCCAATTCCTTACCATTCCCATGTTAGATCCGACTGGTAGACCAAGGTAAGTGAATGGTAAGGAGCCTTTGTCACATCCGAGTATCGTAGCCATTGCCGAGACTTCTTCGTTACTAACCCCCACGCCAAATACCTTACTTTTTGCAAAATTCACTTGAAGACCCGAGGATAAGTGAAAACACCTCAGAATTCTAGCGAGGTTGTGAAAATTTTCTTCAGACCATTCGCCGACAAACAAAGCATCATCGGCATACAAAAGATGTGAGATAATGGGGCCCGAACCAGGTGTTTTGATACCTTTTAGAATACCACTTTCCACAGCACTTTCCATTGCAATGTGTAGAGCCTCCATGCCTAAGATAAACAGTAGAGGTGATAGTGGATCACCCTGTCTAACCCCCCTTTGGATTTTAAATTCCGTTGTTGGAGATCCATTGACTAACACCGATAATCTGGCCGTACTTAGCACACCCGTGACCCACTTCCTCCAAAGAGCCGGGAAGCCCATTTGGGATAAAACTGAATCCAAAAATTCCCAACTTATCGAGTCAAAAGCCTTTTCAAAATCTACCTTGAATAACATGATCTTTCTTTTGCTATACCGTGCCCAAGAGATAAGCTCATTAATGATTAGAGGCCCTTCAAGAATACTGCGTCCTTCTATATAGGCCGCTTGCACTTCGCTGACTAGAAAATCCATAACCTTTTTAAGCCTGCTAGCTAGGATCTTAGTCACCACTTTGGAGATGCAGCCAATTAAGTTAATTGGCCGAAAATTTTTTATCAAATGAGGGTTATCCGTTTTTGGAATCAATGAAATGAAGCTAGAATTGCATCCACGATTTAGTCTACCATGTACATAGAAGTAGTCGAGGGCAAGGCCAAAATCATGCTCAAATAACTCCCAAAAGTCTTTCAAGAATCTGAAAGTAAGACCATCTGGACCCAGTGTCTTGTCTCCGCCGCAGTTCCAAACGGCATCCTTAATTTCCTCCTTTGAAAATCTTTTTACGAGCATTGCGGATTGATCTAAAGATAGGACTTTAAAACCGTTGTTAATGAATTTTGGCCTATCAAACATCTGCTCAGTGAAGATCGATTCATAATACATTTTGATGTTCTTCTTAAGATCATCAGGTTGTGAAACCCATACACCATCAAATTCCAGCCCATTGATTCTGTTGTTTTTTCTGTGTCCGTTAATCACTCCGGGAAAAAATGACGTATTCTCATCACCGTCTACAGCCCACTTGACTTTTGCCCTTTGTTTTAGATCCTCCATTCTGCTCTCGTCCAATTCATTTATCGTTTTCAGCCATGATTCTCTATCACTAACTTCCTGATCCGATAACGTACCCGTTTCAGCTTTCAAGTCCAAATCCTCCACCTTCTTTTGAAGCTCCCGTAACCGTAGGTTATCTCTCTTTTTTAACTTATCACCCCAAGGTTTTAATGCATTTTTTACTGATTTCAACTTTTCCGCAAGCAATTTGTCAGGAGGTTCTGACTTTGTGACCCCTACATATGCTTTTTTGACGACATCCGCAAGACCCTCTTCCTTTAACCAAGAGTTGAAAAAACGAAAGGGAGCTTTACCGAAGAACACCTCTGAGCATAGCAAAATCAATGGTCTGTGGTCCGACTTGAATCTCGCTAATCCCCATAATTTCGCCGATGGCCATAAGGAAAGGAATGACTGACAGACCAATACCCTGTCAATTTTACTGAATTTGTTCCCGTCGTCGGTCACATATGTAAAATTGCAGCCCAACATTGTGTATTCCGCCAGGCCAGCTGTATTGATAAACCTGTTAAAATCCTCAGCCTCTTGCTTGTTGTATCTAGAATTTCTTCTTTCGGTGGGGATCCTGACGCAGTTAAAATCACCCAGTAGGATCCATGGACCCGAGAAAGAACCCATCAGTACAAGCAGATCTTCCCAAAGTTGTTTTTTCTGTGCTAGATCATGGGGTGCATAGATATTGACAATCGACATATCCCCCCCTCCATTGCATAGTTCCCCCATGATAGCTAAGAAGTGCCTGTTTTTTATTGTTGATTTCTTAACAAAAAGACCTGGATCCCATATGCTTAAAAGACCCCCTGATCTCCCCGAAGCTTCTATTGATTCGTAATCAAAGACAGAATTATCCCAAAAATTACTGACCTGTAAGTTAAGAGAATTCGACACCTGTGTTTCTTGAATGGCAATAAAACCGAGTTTGTTCTTCTTTTTGAGGTTCCTTATGTGCTCCGCTTTGCTAAAGTCACCCGCCCCCCTGATATTTGATGATAAGAAATTCATTGATAACGAGTTGTCTCCTGAGTACCTTGAATTTCTTTCATTACCGTGTCAACAAATCCCGATACTTGAAACCCCACTTTTTCTCCAACTTCAATGGTAGCCTCAGCCTCTTGTGCAATCTTTTGCCGCATGTTCTCGTTTGTAATACCTTCATCCCCCTCCGACTCTTTGTTCCTCAAATCATCTAGATTATTAGAAATCGATTTGTTCCGACTTTTAGAGGTCTCGTGTTGTCTGCCGTTCCAGAGAGCATCCTTCATTTTCATTGAAGGAAAAGCGTGTTTTTTCTTTTTGTGCCCTAATTTCAGTTGAGGAGGAAACTGGGCGTTACAATCTCTGTCTGTACTTTGATGTGAGGAGCAGGGCATTTTATTAAGGTCAATGTTTTTGTCTTTCTGATCAATCTTTTTATTATTATTTTTCTCTTGATGGGCCACCTGATTTATGATATCCATTAGATTAAATGGGTCGAATGAGTCCAACATATTATCCTCATTGGGCTTCATAGGAGGAGTGTCTTCCACAACCACATCTTCTTCATTATAAAAGAGATTGTCTAGGCCCAATCCAGAGTTGGGCTCAATTCCAGGCCCAGGGGGACGTGAGGGTAGAGGTGGAGGTGTGTTACAAGGATCCGCCGCATTGTTTGAAGATGTAGAGTCGTCATTAATGATGACAGTAGGACCCATGTTGGAATTATTCTTGTTACCATAAGAAGCCTCCTTGGGACCCGATTTGTCAGGCACATTTTCAGCTGCCTTATTTCCAAAAACCCCATCATTACATTGTGACTTTCCAGAACCCGAAGAGGATGAATCATAATCCATGCTGCCAACTTTTGACGTACCGTTGCCCCATTCTACATTTTCAAGATCCCTCCTATTTTCTTGTGACTCTACCTTTACCGATGCTGACGTATCATGGTCTGTCCGTTCAACCGATGGTGATCGGATCCCCCATTCCGGCGACCGACCAACCTCATCCCACATGTTCCACGTTACATCCGCTTCCGATATCCATATGTGTAAGGGTTCCCCGTCCCATCTCAACGTTAACTTGCTATTGATACGGCCAACCTTTTCGAATAGGATACCTATCAGATCACCGGATAAGTCAATGTCTTCATCTGAAGCGTTTGACGGGACGATCACCTTCCCGAACAAATTTCCGATTTGATTAAAGATGTCATTGTCCCAGAACTGTAATGGAACTCCTTTAATACGTACCCATGCAATCCTTTGGAAAGACAGATGTTGTCCTTCCCATCTTCGTAGAGATGAAAACCAAATGGACCATTGCTCCTTCTTCCTTTCTACAAACTCCTCCGCCTCTACACTTGTCTTAAATACGAGTAACACCCTAAGACCACCCATGTACTTCATTGAGAAGCCAGATAAACCGTCAAATTCCAACAGGTTTTGTAAATCTTTTAAGTCATAAGGATTCTTTACTTCACCAACTATGGATCTCAACCTCCATCTTTTTGAATTTTCACTTTCTTTTAGATGAATTTCCAACGTTTCTTCTGGGACCTTCAGCTCCCGTATCCCGGTTTCAACTTTTTGTTCCGCAGTTTCTGGTCCAACGTTCTTTTCTTCCTGACCAGCCGTGTTCTTAGGGAACCAAGCATTATTCTGTTGATGAACATTCCTCTCCCTAGTGATGTACTCTTTTCCCTCTGGCTTGTTGGCCATCGGCCTCACCTGCTTCTGGGGTGCATTAGCCGTCATGCCTTCCATGAACCGGCCCCGGGGTGCACCGTACTGAGTGTTTTTTGAGCGAATATTGGGTGCACTGTTTTGAAAGTTTTTTCCTTTTTCAAATTTAGCCAAGTTGACGAAGACTCTTACCTTGTCGATTCTAACCGATCCCAGCTTCTCCCCTAGAGCATGTACGTCTCTAACACCCGCAAACCTGACGAAACCAAAAGTGTTTCCATTTCGATCTTTCTTTTTTGGAATATAGGCGTCTGTCATGTTACCAAAGCTATGAAAGACGTCCCACAGGAGATAGCTTGTGCTGTCATCCGGTAGGCTACCAATGAAATATGTTGTTTCTTTTGTAAACGACCTCTTTTGCTGCATGTCTTCTTTAACCAGCCTCCTACCTTTATATTTTGCAACCCGCCATGGTTCCTCACCCCTGTCATCATACCGACCAGAGTTGTCATTCCATCCGCTGCCGAAGTGATCTTCATATGTTCTGTGATTCTCATGAATCATGCCATAGTTATGGAGAGATTGCCGCCCGCACTCCATCTCCGGTATTAACACCGTCCCTCCAGACAAAACAAACGAATCAGTAGTGCCTCGACCCTAAGGGTGTTAATGGAATTCGAATCGATCTAGCTAAACTATACTCAGATAACCGCGATCAATATCAGACCCACTAAGCCCCGAAGAAGTCCAGGAACCGCTGCGGGAAATGAGGGTAGAAAGAGGAGTCGAGCTTAGAACAAAGGGAAAAAAACCGACCCTGTTGCGAGTGGGAGAATCGCTGAATCGAGATAGAAGGAAAGGTACGGACCAGAATTTCCAGGATAAGAAATCGGGACCTTTCACGCTATTCCGACGGAGCTATCTCCGTCGAGCACACCGGCGACGGTTGGGATGCTTGAGAGAGAGAGAGTATGAGCATATATCTAACCAATCGATAACAAACCAATATCACATGCAAACTGACACAAAACACGTGATTTCTTTTCCCAACTACAAATGACCTGACAACCTCGTTTGACGTTTCACACGAATTTATGGACTTGATTATACTATCACACGAAATGATAATTTCACACGGAATAGCTTTCAAACGAAATAGCAAATTTCAAGCGAAATAACAACTTTCACGCGGAATGTCTGTTTCACACGAAATCACTTTCAAACGGAATACGCACTTTTGGAGCGAAATAGCTGATTTCGTGTGGAATGTTCAAACGGAATCTGATTTCGTGTGAAATCAGCAACACTTTCAAATAGAATTAGTGATTTCGTGTGAAATTAAAGGCAATTTCAAACAAAATTAGTAATTTCGTGTGAAACAACAGCAGTTTCAAACGAAATTAACCCCAAAAACTAATTCCGTGTGAAATGACAAGGCAATTTCGAGCGAAATTAGGCACTTTCGAGCGAAATAGCTAATTTTGTGCGAAATTAAGCTGACGTCACACGGTATCAGACACAAAATCTGAGATTTCTCTCAAACGGCTAGGAATTAGGATCTGAAACTTGTAGGGTTATAGATCAGGTATTTTCGCACAACATATAAAAAAATCAGCTAATTTGGACCGTAAAAACCCGTTCAATTTTGAAAAATTCAGAAAAAAAGTGAAAGAATGAGTAGAAGATGAAGAAATAATGCAATTAGAATCTGAAATCGATGAAATCCTATACGAATCTATGTGTTTGATCAGTGCAATTGAGCTCCTGCTCTGATACCACTTGTAGGACCGGTTTTGACTCCGAACGATTGCAAAACGAACGTGTGACGTGCGAAATCCATACACGAACGTGACCAAACACACGAGAACGTACTATAACCGTGATTCTTATTGATTAATATGACGAGTACAATGAACCGAAAATCACGTTTGAGGACTTTCTCTCTCTAGACTTTCTCTCTCTAAGCTTAGCTCTCCAAAATGTCAAATGAGCAAAAAGTCTTAAATCTAACACTATAGCTCCCTATTTATAGGCCAAGGATATAAGGAAGGTTTCCTTATTTACAGAAATGCCACTTTGCCTTTTCTATTAAAATATAACACTATAAGCCTAGATTTCTTCAGTTTCAGCTACGGTTTTAGATTGACGGAGGCGATAGACATAAATGTACAATAGAATGTCTACCTGTTATCTCCATGAACCTTTGTGCCCTTCTGACTGCACTAGCCATACACCATCTGATGTCAATCAACTCCATCTCTTCGGGGTCAATTTGATCATAGTCTTCCTCGGTGAGGTTAGTGTTTCCAATCTTTCCAGCAACAAGGCTCTCATAGGATTCCAAGACGAATGCCAAAAACACCATTTGCTGCTTGGCTGCTTCTTCGCTGAAGTTTTGTGCATTTTTGAGGTCTACAACAATATTACACTGGAACATGTTTTTCAGAACTGATTTTTGTTGTTGACTTGGAGCAGTTGAAGATGATCCTCCATGATAGCCACTGCTTGGATTTTCTTGATTTGGCATGTTTGAGTTTCCTGCTGAGAATGCAGTCTTCGGCGACACAGTTTTTGGAATCATACTTCCTCAATAATATAAATCAACATTTTGTTGATACGAGGAATTGTTGACTTTGTTCGTTTTCCTGATCTCTAATTCATGACTCTCCAATCTTTCGATTAGCAAATCAACTGTCAAATCAGTCGAACTCACTGTGTTCTTCAACATTAGTGCAAAATACTGCCAATCTTTCTCATCAGGCAGTGAGTCAAATAACTTATCAACCAACTCTTCCTGTGTAAACACAATTCCATATCTTGCAAGTTCCTTCTTCAAGTGACAGAATCTTTCTATCATCTTTGATACAGATTCATTTTTCATACAGCCGAACAGATCAAATTCTTTCTTTTAACAATTTTTTCTTGTTTTTAACAATTTCAGCTCCACCCATGCACTTTTTCTCTAATTTTGCCCATAAATCTCTAGCATCTTTATAATCGATTAGAGATATGATATCATCCCTTACTGATTGGTGAAGTAATGCGATATGCGATACATTTTTGCTCAGCGATGAAACTTTCTTGGTCATTTTCGAATAAGTTCTTATAGTCACTTCTTCCAAGTTTAAATCCGCTCTTCAAGCATTTCCAACTCGGGTAGG
The DNA here is from genome assembly GCF_002127325.2 of Helianthus annuus. Classification (NCBI taxonomy): domain Eukaryota; kingdom Viridiplantae; phylum Streptophyta; class Magnoliopsida; order Asterales; family Asteraceae; genus Helianthus; species Helianthus annuus. The sequence continues at coordinate 117,385,319 of NC_035445.2, read as the reverse complement.
CGAACACTTTTAGCCAATCTTCAAACCTAGGTGCCCATCTGTTATATTCTTCTGTGGCCATCAGCTTGGGTGGTTTGTTGTAGGTGCCATAGGCGTTATCAACGCTTAGAGAGTCAACAAAGGTCTTTTTAAGACTTGGGTTCGGAGCCGTTTTATTTGTGTTGCTTGGCGTGGCATCTCCTGTGCTGCTGGTATAGGCAAATACATCACTAAACGGGTTTAGAAAATCATCCCCCATCTTTGAGTATCTGAAACAATTACCAAACACTTAGACAATTTTTTGTGATTTTCAAAGGCTTCACACTGGTGCACTTGGATCGAATGACTGTTCGATCGAGTGGCACACAAATGAATACACTTAATCGGATAGCTGTCTGATCAAACAGCTGTTCGATCGGTTAACAAGCAGATGAAAATCAGAAACAATCAATGCTGTCCGATCGGTCGACTGTCCGATCGGGTAACAAGATGACGTAAGTAGATGATAACAGATAACAACAATGCAGTCCGATCGGTTGATTGTCCGATCGGGTAACACTAATGATATCAGCAACACTATCTATGAACAATCTAAGCCAAATCGTTCAAACAGCTGTTCAAACGAGTGAATGACGTCATCAAATAAGAACAGCTCAACATAGTTTTTGATGATTTTGATCTGGTTTTTGAAGGAATTTTGTTATGAAATCTTGAAGGATTATGCTTTGATTGATTGCGAATCGATCTATATCAGTTTTATCAAATTTTAACCGTAGATTTGTGATAACCGGTAATTTACGGATCTTAATTACGTAATTAACAGGCGATTAACGCGATAATAAATAATGTTTTAGACGCAAATTAACTTAATTAGGCCTTTGGAGTGCCTAGGAGCGTTATCCGACTTTACAGTGCGCGTGTGGTGATTTACGGAAAATCTGCTGAATATTACGCAACAACGAACTGATACCGTACGAAATGCTGACAACACCGACAAATATGGAGGTTACATGAATATATTTATGCTTATGGAGTTTGGATTGCAATAGCGGGTCCCGTAGAAATTTCGGACCACTTACACATGAGATGGGATTGTGGGCCCTGGGCCAAGCCCAAAACCCACAAGCCTAAACCTACACATAATATACAAGATCTATACAAAATCCATAAAAAAAAAAAAAAAAAAATCTTATCCTTGCAAATCTATACATGATCGGCCCAAAATCTCTTCTAAGATCTTTATAAGATATGCCAAATCTCTACAAATCTCAACAAAATATTTTGTGTCTCAAAAATTACAACACCCATCCTCTTGTCTGCAAGTTATAAGCATACACACACAAGACCAAAGAAAATAACATTGGATGATACCCACATAAAGAGATTATAAAACCTCACCTCCTCTCTCGATTATACCTGCACAAACAAAACAAAAAGAGCAGACACCTAAATTCATTCATTTCTCCAACAATACACACTCAAATTTCACTCTCTTCTCTCTCGGTTTCATATACAACCACAGAAAAATCAACTCTCACAAACATAACCCAAATCAAACCCTAAGAACACACACACACACAACCTGCTCTCACCCTCTCGATCTACTGGCACGAAGATCGGAGCCGGAACCGGTGTTGATGCCGGCGATTTTTCTGGCGAGACACACCCCCCCTTCACTTATCTCTCGTCTCACCTCACGGATCCGACCGCTGGAGCCGATTAACCGACCGGCTGCCGGTGGTTCGGTGGCTCGGTCAACCTGCAAGCAGCCCCCCTTCCTCGTTAGATGAAACGGACCACCACCACCGTCTGGTGGTGGTGTTCGGCGGTTACAATAGAAAGAGAGAGAGACGAGACGGAGAGAGAGGAGCGATGAGAGAGAGAGAGATGTGGCGGCGAGGCAGCGGCGCTCACGGCGGCGACGGTGACGGACGGTAGTGGCGGTGTGGCGGTGGTTCGGGCCTTTGGTCCGACATGTCTTCCGGTAAGAAACCCCCCCTGATTGCTACATTTTTATTTTTCGGAATGTTGGTGATGTTCTTGTCGACTGAAGGATTACAATGGCTGTGACAGTAGGTTGGTTATGTTGGTTCGGTCATCTCGAATCTTAGTTACGGGTTTCTCAGGTCAGGCGGTTCGGGTCTCAGGTCCGGGTCAGATTCAACTGGTTTCGGTTCGGTCAACGATGGACTCGGGTCAGCTGGTCAACGGTCGAGGAGGGTCAAGTCAGCAGTTTCGTGACGGGTTCGGCTCGACTCAGTCCAACTCGGTTTGACTCGGTGTATTTCGGCTCAACTCGGTCCAACTCGGTCAACCGAGTCAACTCAGTCAGTCAACTCAGTTGACCTGGTCAACTCAGTCAACACATTCGGCTTTTCGACACAAGATTCGGTAAAATATTAATATCGAGATTTATAACTACGATTACGATAGTTTTAATGGATTACGTGATATACGAGCTCTCGAACCGAACAATTTAGTAAATTCTTAGTTAGAAATTTACTTGGAATTACTTATTGTCGTGCTTATAAATTGAATATATATATATATATATATATATACACTGTTTGAATCTTGTTTGAATTTTGACAAATAACGACACTTTAGTTGTCGGGGGCGTCCAAAAACAGAGGAAACTCTACCCGTTTTTTTTCGAGAAAATCTGTAAAATAATTACGTTTTATTAATAAAATGAAGCGGAACCAATCGACTACAAATGATTTTTGTAAAACAAAATACAGGTGTATATTACTTTCAACGACATTTCACAACATCACGAAAGCGACAATTCGGATTTATTTACGACAACTATTTTATAAAAAAAAAAATAAATGTAGTTTACATTTATTTCAAACTTTCGTATAACACGAAAACGTTTTATAAAAATAAGTATATTTATCTCAAACATCGAACAATACGAAGCCGTTTCACGAAAATAAATATAGTCTATATTTATTCCAAATATCAAACGACATGATTTCGTCTTATAACATAAATATAGTTGATGTATTTACTTCAAACGGCAAACAACACGACCCTTTTCATAAAATAAATATATTGTATATTTATTTTAACAATCGAGCAATACGACTTCTTTTATGAGGATAAATATAATTTATTTCCTTATTTCAAAGTTCAAACGACACTTATTCGTTTTACAAAGTAAATATAGTTTATATATTTACTTCAAATATCAAACGCGATATATAATACGAGCTTGTCATGTACTATTTTCGTATAAATATTCTTTTATACACATACGACTTCTCGAGACGGCTAGCGCAATTACAACAACATATTTATATTTTTTTATATAGATACTTATTTGTTTTTAAATCTCTCGAGAATCAAGTCTTTTTGAGACTTATTGATTACTTACAACATTAAGCGAAGCTAAACGAGTATAACTTACTCATTTCCGTTAAGTCAATAACTTACCGTCGAATCGTTCGATTAACGATTCGGTAGAGCTCGATGACACGTAGTTTAGTTACTGCGCTTACTTAGAAACTTATTAGATATTCCGTGCTAGGGATATTGTAGAATGCACGTTAGCAAGCCACGTCTTGGAAACGACATCATCGAAGTCGTAATTAGCTAGCTTTGCACAAGGAACATTCAGGTGAGTTCATAACCCCCACTTTTTACTGTTTTACATTTTTGTAAATGTTTTCGGGGTGGAAAGACATGCACGTTTTGCAAAAGCATACAAAGTTTTGAACAAACGCAAAACTCGTATTTCTAAATCATATTACGAAGGGATTCCGAGAAACTCAAATGATTTACGAAAGGTTTATACTAAACATACCGGTTTTTACAAAACAAATGCGTATTATCGAAAGGTGAATGATTTTTCATGACTAGGGATGAGATCATCTGGTGATAAGATTGAGGAAGGATCAGTCTTAGAGACTGAGGGAGGATCAGTCTTAGAGACTGGGGGTAAAATACATGTACAATGATTTCAGACACTTACAGACATTTTTATACATGGTATGTTTAGCTTAAGGAGGGTTTAGTACTTAGATCATGTGAGTGGGTAGGCGGAAACTTGAGGCCATTAATCCTCAGGGTAGGACCGAGGGACAGGAGCGGTAGATCTATCTGGGTGTAGCGAGCCCAGCCCCAGGCCCAACAGTACGGACCTCGGGGTGACTTTGTGCCCGACGCATAAATCTGCTAGGTTTGAGTCTTCATACTTGCACTTCACACATACCATTGGCTTTGCAAACCATTGGTGATCTCTTTTTTTTTCTTTATTGCTACATACCAGGGACATATATACTTACGAAACTACTTGTTCATACAAATTAAATACCATGTTTTATACAAAATTCAAAGCATAAGATTATGCGGGTATGGAGTCAAAGTCAGGGTGGGCATTGGCGGTTATGCGAACATTACAAATACAAGACTTTACAAATACATGGTTTTCATGAACATACTGTGTTACAAACACAACGTTTCCATATAACTTGGCAAGAAAATGACTTTTGATTCGTTTTCTTAATACTATTTCAAAAACCGGTTATTCCAAAGATTTATTTCAAATCTTTCTCAACTCAAAAGGTTTATTTCAAATCTTTCACAACTCAAAAGATTTATTTCAAATTTTTTACAAACAAACTATGGACTCGCCCAACTTTATGTTGACTTTTTCGCATGTTTCTTTCTCAGGTTGTTTTTTAAAGTCAAGGCACGGTTGTAATAGGAGGACCATTGGAGACTCGAGTACTTAGTGGGCGTTCAGTTTCTAGAAAGACTTAGCTTATTTGCTTCCGCTGTGCAATGAAGATACCAGTCCAGTCACGCCAATGCTCTGATATTTCGGGGTGTGACAAGATTCACGTCCAATTTTATGTTTTTCTAACTTTTGTGTGAAAAGAAGAAAATTTCAGTAAGAATAGAGTAGAAAGTGAGAGAATATGTCTTTTTCCGGTGAAATTTGACTCTGATCGGCAAGAAGTAGCTCGAATTCCAGTGAATTCGTTGTCGTAGATCTCGATTCAGCTCCCTGGATACTCTGATACCACTTGTTAGGTCCTCTTTGTACTGGATCGGATTGATGCAAACGTAGATGAACCGATCTTGATCAAAGTGCGGAATCCTTTGGATCAAGTCTTAGAAATACGACACGCAATTCAACATTTAAACACTGTCTTAATCTTTCTATTAAGATATTGTGAAAGTATAAGAGCCAGAAGAAAGTCAGACGATGACAGAGTATACAAAGGTGTCAGCAGATCTAGAGATGCAAAAGTTCTGAATGACATACCCTTATGGGGTATTTATAGCCAGAATCAGGATGATGGAAAGTGCTGTCCGATCAGATAGCATGGCTGCTGTCCGATCGGCTGACAATGCTGACCGATCGAATGGCCCGTCCGATCGGGTGACACAGGTCAACAAAAGTCAACACTTTAACATTTAAGCGCCATATCCTGATCTGTCGTTCTAGCTAACATACATACAAACATAAACATTAATTGTTTACTAAGATACAAAATATGACTAAATGCTGACGGAAGCTACAGACGATTGTACTAACACTACACTTGTGGTCAACATTGTCCACAATGTGTAGGAATGAGAGCTTTTAAAGACGCACAAGGGATGTGACACATAACTAACTTCCCAAATTTCACCCCGGCCAATAATATACAAAACACAGTCCACTTATTAACTAACTAATAATCAAAGCTAAAAAGAAACATATGCACCTGGTTTTGCTCATTCTTCGTGTGCTCTTTGTTCTTCAATGAAAATGGTCGTTTTCACGAACATAGGTGTACCTAAAAGTCTCAACATTCGTGTAGAAGCAAGCTTCTCACAATAATCCAAACTCATTAGTTAAACCACTTTTACCATTTTCTACGAAAAATTTACCAAATCATTTGTTATTCAACTTCGATTTTGTGGAAAAATATTTTACAACAACAACAAACCTAACTCACTTTCGTCGGAATCACAACGACATTTAGCGTATGCATGCAAGCCCAGTAAACCTCCCGATAGCTCGGGAGGACGAGTAGGTCTCATGAGGGTTATATAGGGGACACACCCCAAGGTTCGTTTATCTAAGAAAACAGATAAAATAAAAAAATAGAACGAATAATAATACAAAATATACAACAATCATAGTTGATTTGCCTCTCATGGTGGTCTAAGTGAACAATTGCCTACCGAGTTTCCAACGTACACTCGGTAGTTAGCATGCCGAATCCACTCTCTCTGTTTTATTCGGTATGCATGTTGCATCACTTTGGGGCTGCTTCATAATAACTTGTCCAATGTTTTGCAACACCACCTTATGACTCCTTATCCCCAAACCCTCATCTCCAACTTTGTTGGTTGGAAAAATAAGCATAGGAGAAAGGTAGTGACAAATTTGGGCTTCTTTTAGCTCCGACTCATCTGTGAGTGATATATATTCGCTTCGGTTTGAACACTCACTTTCTTGCTCTGGAATATCTATAACCTCTTCCACCACATCACCATCAACCACAACATCATTAGCTAGCTCATCCCGCCCGCGTTTAATTTGGGCTGTTTCCTCAGCTATTTGACCCACTTGCATCACCAATACTTCTTGAGCTCTATCTCTCACTTCATTAGCTTTCTTCATATGATATTCTTTCACCATGCTTATGAGAGCATCAAACCTGGAATGCATCGAATCTTGTGGGTCCTTGTATGCGGAATGATGGTATTCATGGCAGTAATCGACATACTCTTCCCGGTAACTTGAGTAATGTGGCATCTCTTGTTCATAATTGTTGTAATCCCACTCTTGCTCGTAATGGTAATCTATATCGGGATGGTAGTATTCTTGATGATTTGGTGGTGGAGGTGGTTTAACGTATGGATAATGTGAGGATGGACCTTTGAGATCTTCATAATCCGCCCCCCATATCCGTACCTTCCAATGAGGGAGTCTTCCTGATCATATAGCATAGAGCATTCCTGCAATAGATGGTCTTGGCTCCCACTACATTCACACGAGTCATCATCTACCCAATAGACGGTGCCTGCAAAATATGTACCTGCACAGACAAACTCAACTACCCAAAGTATAATCAAATAAATACAAGAAAGGAAACTAAAAACTAAAATTAACTTTTTTTATAAAAAACTACTCAATATGAACAAATCGAACAAGCAATGCAATACTAAGCGCACTAGCTCCCTGGCAACAACGCCCTTTTGACAGACCGTGTCGTCCCGATCAATCAAAAACCTAATTAACTTAGTAGCTAGGGTAAGTCAGGTATCGTATCCACAAAGAGCATGTGGTCAGTATCACACTAGTTGTTTGATTATCTAAACTATTTACAAACAAGTGTACAAAATACTTAGAGTAAACTGCCATTTTGGTCCCTGTGGTTTGGGTAGTTTTGCCATTTTAGTCCAAATCTCAAAATTTTTAAATTTGGGTCCCTGTGGTTTGCATTTTGTTGCCATTTTAGTCCAAAACTCAAAAACTCTCATTTTTTACTGTTCCAACATCCCTTTTTTGTCTTTATCTGCAGGGGTAGTTTTGTCCATTTAATTTTCATTAAACCAATTTCTTAATTAAGAAACCCCCCAAATATAAATACCCCTATCAGTTCCCAAATTACATCATCATCTTCAACCTCCCAAACAAACATCAGCAACCCAATTTCATGTTCCGAGCTTCAACATCTTGACTCCTGAAACCACACCCAAAAGTGTCGGAAAAAGAAACCTGGATCTAAGAAGAACGAGGGAAAGAAGGGTTTTCCCGAACTCCACTGAAAATCCCACCGCCGCCGTCAGAGAACCACCACTTCCTTCACCTGAAACGTAAACCACAACGGGTCAAAGAAAATAGATAGATCTTCACAGATCTTAAAGAAAAGAGAAGGAGATGACGGGTTGAAATGCTTACCGGACTGACTTGGGTTTCAGCCGCCGGACGGCGATTGCCGTCGTCATCATCAGCGACATCAACATCGTGAAGCCCCATCACTTGTAACTCCATAGTCGTCAGAGACGACACAGGCTCCGTCGGTTCTCTCTCTTCCGTCTCTCTCTCTCTCTCTCCTCCTCTGATTTCGTTACCGTGTTGCCGCTACCGGTCTAATTTGGGTGTGGGTGTGTGGTTATAGGAGAAGGAGGAGTGTGGGTGTGTATGGAGAGGTGGTTGTGGGTTCCCGTCGGCACAAGAACGGCCGCCGACCGGCAGGATTCTGTTCAAGTCGCCGGGGCTCAGTCGAGAGTTGAGAGATAGTGGCAGAGGGTGTGGTGGATGTGGTTTGCAGAGAAGAACAATGGGGTTAGGGTTTTGTGTGAGAGAGAGAGAGAGAGTTATATCTGTGTTTTAGTGAGAGGGAGAGAGAGTTATATATATATATATATATTATATAATATACAATTAATTTTGTTTTAATTTATTAGAAGAGTAAATCAGAATGACCAAAATGCCCTTGCACAAAAGGACAAAACAATCAGCTTTCAACAGTCAAAATAGGGGGTTTTTGGATTTTGGACTAAAATGACAATAAAAGTGAAACCACGTGGATCCAGATTTAAAATGTTTGAGATTTGGACTAAAATGACAAAAGTGCCTAAACCACAGGGTCCAAAATGGCAGTTTACTCAAATACTTATGAAGCTTGCTAATTTTCTTTGTTTGTTTGTTTGGTTGAAAAAGGTGTCAGAGTAAACCAACAAGTTACTATTAACTATAAAAAATGATTACTTTAACTATTGCAAAAAACTGGATTACTTGATTGAAAATAAGAATTGGAACAAGGAACACACCCGGTTCAATAATTGCAAAACCTAGGGTTTCTACACGTTTTAACTTGATTCAGTTGCATATAGTGGTTAACGAATTTAGTGTGACATGGCTTAGGTGCCAAAAGCTATCAACGTCATAGACGATGGATTGCAGTGCACTTCTTTACCAAGAACATGTAAATCCTAACCTACGATAAGGCATAATTGCATATAACCATTTCGCAAAGTCAAATTTTATCATCACTCGACAATTTACGAATTCGAAACAAATGCAAGACAATTATCAGAGGTTTCAAATAATAAACAACTTGTCATGAAATCAAATCAAATACAAATGTGAACACCGAGAGACTAGTCGCTCATGGTTGATGCTTCATGAATACCGGATGACGAATGTGAACACCGAGCTATGACCTTGAGTCTTGGAGGGATGATGAAGGTTAGGGTTAGGGTTAGGGTTAGGGTTTGGACGGTGAGTGTGGATGGATGAAAATGATGGTGGATGATGATGGTGTAATGGATGATGGTGGAATGGGTGAGAGTTAGAGATGATGGAGGTTAGGTTAGGGTTAGAGAGGTTAGGGAGAAGTTAGGTGTGAAGGAGATCATGAAAGATGGCTCCAAGATGTGATAATTGTTTTCAAAATTCGTAACTCCTTTAATCCCCATTCAATTATTGGTGAAAATAGGTCAAAACCCATAATTCTACATCAGAGAGAAGGAGAGGGCGTCGCCGACGAGCTGTGCATTTCACTGTTTGACGCACTAGAGCACTGCCTACGTACTTTTCTACCCGACACAACTTTCTAGAGGGCGTCGCTGACTAACAACTAGGGTGTCGGCGATTAGCCCTCTAAAACCTGTTTTCTGATTTTGTTAATATGCATGTCCGTTTGATCTGTTTTTCGTCCCGATGCTTCGTAAAGCTCCGAAATGCTCCTTAAACTTCGTTAACCTGTAAAAACACAAATCACATCAAAGTAGGAAATTCGAATCTTAAGTTTATGTAAAAACACAAACTTTACATACAATAAAACATCAGTTTTCAGTCACACATCAGCTACTGGCTAGAATCCTTTGAGTAATAAAATTGGCCCTTTTATCTGTTAAAAAAATGTTACCATCCATTTATATCCATAATAGATAATCATTTGTTGTTATGTTCTATAGGTAATTGTAGGAGATTTTTTTACATTGGTCATTACTAATTTTTTTTATTAAGACACATGGTATTTACTAAGCGTAATTAGAAGTATGATGACATCAATAAAACCTACTTTTAGTTAGTTTATAGGATATATAATATCAGTTTTAGTTTATTAAGATAAGGGATGAGAAATTTCGTTCGTTGAGGAGGGAACATTTAACACGATCTCTTTATTGTGGTATGTACTAAGTGTAATTAAAAGTATGATGGCATCAATATAACCTACTTTTAGTTAGGTTATAGGATATATCATATCAGTTTTAGTTTAGTAAGAAAAGAGATGCGACATTTTATTCGTTGAGGAGGGAACATTTAACACGTTCTCGTATAACAGATCAACTAGATTTTAGTGAAACATATGTATAGAACTAGAACTCTAGTTTATTACATGTCTATAAATTAGAACCGTATACATGTTGATCTATATATATCAGTTTATTAGAAAGGGAAAATATCAAAAATTTCCAACCACAAATGGAAACCAAATTTCTAGTTTCGCTCATGCTCCTTCAAGCAATCATCAATGGTGTTAATCTGGCCTTATATCCGGATCGACAATGTTCTAAATGTAGTAAAAATGGTGATCTGAATCTAAATAATATATTACATCCGGATCGACATTGTTCTAAATGTAGTAAAAATGGTGATCTGAATTCAAATGAGCTACTAAAATCACGAGATGTCGCACTTGATGAACTCTACAAAAGCTTTCGACTTTCATTCAATGGTGCTCAAAGGAGCAATAATGGTGGAATTTGGGCCCATGCTCTTTGTCCCCCCGAAGATAAAATGGAAGAGTGTCGGGAGTGTGTCAAAGATACCGTCGATTTTCTTAAGAAAGACTGCCCGAAACAAAAGGAAGGTGCGAGTTGGTCAATCTTCTTAGCCGATATTATTGCACATATTTTTAGGAGTTATATTTATCTTTATTATTGATTGGTATTGTAATTATAGTAGTATTGTAATTCCTAAATTATAGATAGGGTTTTTCATATACCAGTCCCTATATAAAGGGACATTACGATTGATGTAGACGATCGATTCAGATTATCAATACCATGAACACTTTCATGGTATCAGAGCTTAGGTTTTGATTATCCTACCACTGTTCCCTTCTTTTACTGATTTTTTTTCCAGCAATACACTTTCAGCCGGCCCTATCTTCTCCCCTGTTCCTTTCTTTTACTGATTTTTTTCCCAGCGATACACTTTCAGCCGGCCCTATCTTTTTCCCTATTCGTCTGTTTTCCACCAGCAATATTACAACTTCACCATGCCGAAATCTGATGGTGAACCCAGCAACCTTGAAAAACCATCCCATACCTCCCTACACCCTGCATATTCCGTCACAAGCATCCAATCCAAAATCTGAACCCTCGATGGCACAAAAGTTACCTATTCATCGTGGGTCAAGCTTTTTCAATTCCACGCCATCGCTTACAAAGTCTTGGATCATCTTGATGAAACCCCATCTCCCGATCCTAAGGATCCCACATACCCAACCTGGAAAGAAATTGATGCTTTGGTCTCATAGTGGATTTTTAGCACGGTTTCCGACGATTTATTGGACTAAGTTCTGGACACCCTGGCCACGGCCAGGGATACTTGGCTCAAACTGCAGCGACACTTTCAGAGTAATAAGCAAGCCAAGGCTGCTGCTCTTGAAACTAGATTCGTTAATTTGACTTTGGCCTCATGTAGTTCGGTAAATGAATACTGCCAGCAGCTAAAAGAACTCGCAAATCAGTTATCTGATGTTGACCAGCCTGTGTCTGATAAGCGGCTGGTCTTGCAACTTGTACGGGGCCTTTCATCAGAATTCGATACCACTGCGCAGCTGATCCATGCTCAGCAGGCTGATTGGGAAACCGCTCTGACTATGCTTAATGATGAAGTTATTCGCTTGGAGGCTCGCCAACAGCGCTCATCTTCTGTCCTCGTAGCTGCTACTGGTACCGGTAATGTTTCTAATCCAAAGCAGGCTTTTACCAACCAATCACCCAATGATAACAACCCTCAACAACCCCACCCTTATCAACCGTCCCGTGGCCGTGGTCGCGGCCGCTTGTCCAATTACCGAGGGCGTGGCGGTCGTGGTCATGGTTCCCGTGGACAATATACCTCTTCACCATCTTGGTCTTACACTACCTCGGGCTAACAACAGTTCCCTCAATGGGCATGGTCAACTCCGCCGTGTCCTTATCCGACCCAACCTGCCTGGCGCCCGTCACAGCCCCAATACCCGACCCAAACAGCCCAATCACCTGCTGCACATTATACCGGTTTTGCCCCTAATTACGGTTCAGCCCCTACAAACCCTATGGCACCCACTGCTCCACCAGGTTTCGACGCTTTATGCCCATCTGATCTGAGTGTTGCGTTTAACACCATGCACTTGCAGTATCCTGATCAGGTTCCCATTATGGACACTGGAGCTCTGAGCCATGCTACTGAAAATCGAGGTATGATTTCCCAATTTGATTTATCTCATGTTAACACTAAACTTATGGTTGGTAATGGTCAATTTTTATCAATTAACGGGTCTGGCACTGGCTTTCTTCCCATAAACAACCGTACCTACATTTTACCTAACATTCTCTATACCCCACAAATTATTAAATCCCTTATATCGGTTCGCCGATTCACCCGTGACAATCATGTTTCAATAGAATTTGATCCTTTTGGTTTTTCCTTGAAGGATCTCAAAACGGGCCACCTTCTTTCCCGCCACAATAGCATAGGGGACTTATATCCGGTCACGCCGCCAACTCTTCCACCTGAAGCATGTTTTATTGCATCTACAGCTTTACCTTTACCTTTGCATGATCGTCTTGGACATCCAGGGACTCAAGTTTTTAATATTCTACGTAGACGTTTTGGTTTTTCTTGTAATCATAATACTACTTCTCAGTTTTGTCATTCTTGTCATTTATCTAACAGTAAACGGTTGCCATTTTATGAATCCACTTCTTTTACCTTTGCACCTTTTGACATTATACACTGTGATTTGTGGACGTCTTCAATACCTAGTAAAACAGGCTATAAATACTATATGGTTTTGATTGATAATTTTTCACATTTTGTTTGGGTGTATCCACTTAAATTCAAATCTGAAACCTTTACCACATTTGTTAAATTTCACCGTCTTATATCCACCCAATTCAACCGCCCAATCAAAACCTTCCAATGTGACCTCGGGGGAGAGTTTGACAACAATGCCTTTAAACAATTTGCTCAACAAAACGGCATGTTATTCCGATTCTCTTGTCCTCAAACCTCATCCCAGAATGGCTGAGCCGAACGTATGATTCGTCGCCTTATTGACATCATTCGTTCACTGCTCATTCATGCCCAACTTCCTCCCATTTTCTGGGTGGAAGCTCTCCACACCGCTGCCTACCTTCACAATATATTACCTACAAAACGCCTTAACTACTATACCCCCACCTTTGCCTTATACCTTCGCCACCCCACTTATGACCACCTTCGTGTCTTCGGGTGCGCTTGTTACCCGAACCAATCCGCTACTCAACCACACCGCCTTCATCCCCGCTCTATCAGGTGCATTTTTCTAGGATACCCTCCAGACTTTAGGGGGTACTGATGTTTTGACCCGACCACCGGGAAGGTCTTAATATCCCGCCATGTTACCTTTGATGAGTATACCTTTCCTTACACCATACAAACACCTCCCACATCCTATACCTTTTTAGACGACATTCCCTCGGGATTTACTTTTTCTACTCCTTCCCCTGCCAACCCTACACCGTCCCCTCACACCACTTCCCCTTTCCCATTTCATTATACACGCCGTCCACGGCCTCAACCATCCACTGCCCACCCATCTGCTGACCCTCCTCCTCCACCCGGTTTTCATCAGCAAACCGGCTCTTTCCTAGCCACCGACCCAGCCCAATCCAGCACCGCTTCCCATGCTGCTGCTACATCCCATTCGGCAGCCCCATCACAGCCTTTTACAGCTGCTACCACAGGCCCCTCATCAGCCCAAACCTCCACAAACAACCACCCGATGCTAACCCGGTCCAAAACCAAACACCTACTCACTACCACGGCCATCTCACATGTCCCGAAATCTTATTCCCAAGCCTTTTCTGACCCAAATTGGTTAAATGCGATGCAAATCGAGTTTAGTGCTTTACAGGATAATGATACTTGGGAGCTCGTGCCGAGACCGTCGGATAGACCGGTCATCCGGTGCATGTGGCTATTTCGCCACAAGTTTAAGGCTGATGGCGCTTTGGAAAGATATAAGGCCCGATTGGTTGTCAATGGTAAGTCACAGACAGTAGGTCTTGATTGCGAGGATACCTTTAGCCCGGTTGTCAAACCGGCCACTATTCGGACCGTTTTATCCATTGCAGTTTCACGTTCTTGGCCTATCCATCAATTAGATGTAAAAAATGCTTTCTTACACGGGCACTTGAATGAAACAGTTTTCATGCCTCAACCTGCGGGATTTGTGGATCGTCGTTTTTCGAATTTTGTTTGCAGGTTGAAAAAGTCTCTATATGGCTTGAAGCAGGTTCCTCGGGCATGGTACACCAGATTTGCTAATTTTATTCTTACTCGGGGGTTTCGCAGTAGCGTTTGTGATAATTTGCTATTTATTTATTCTAGGGGGTTGGATACTGCCTACTTGCTTTTGTACGTTGATGATATTGTGTTAACTGCTTCATCCACAACACTTCTTAATGATATTATTGGCACTCTCTCTCGGGAATTTGCCATGACTGATTTGGGCAGGCTACATCATTTTCTGGGTATTAAGGTAACTCGTGGTCCGAATGGCCTATTTTTGGATCAAGCTCAGTATACTAAGGATATCATCTCGCGTGCTTCCATGTCTTCGTGCAAGCCATGTACCACTCCTGTCGATTTGTCATCAAAGTTGAGTGCTACAGATGGTCCCTTGTTTCATGATCCCACTCTGTATCACAGTTTGGCTGGTGCTTTACAATATTTAACGTTTACACGACCTGACATTTCTTATGCGGTCCAACAGATTTGTCTCTTTATGCATGAACCACGTGAGCCCCATTTTGCTTTTTTAAAGCGCATCATTCGGTATCTTCAGGGAACTATTGACTACGGTATTCGTATCGTTAAGTCGGCTACTCATTCATTACTCGCATATTCTGATGCGGATTGGGGAGGTTGTCCGGACTCACGTCGGTCTACTAGTGGATATTGTGTATTTTTGGGGGACAATTTAATTTCATGGTCGTCAAAACGACAGCCTACTATTTCTCGCTCTAGCGCAGAGGCAGAATATCGGGGGGTCGCCAATGCTGTTGCAGAGGCTACATGGATCCGCAACTTGCTTTTAGAGTTATGTCTTCCGCTTCGTCAGGCTTCGGTCATCTACTGTGATAATGTCTCAGCTGTTTATTTGTCAAACAATCCTGTTCAGCATCAGAGCACGAAGCACATAGAGATTGATATTCACTTTGTTCGGGAGAAAGTTCGTGTGGGTGATATTCGGGTCCTTCATGTTCCAACATCCTTGCAATATGCGGACATTTTTACCAAAGGGCTTCCTCGTCATCTTTTTCAGTCTTTTCGATCCAGCTTGAGCGTTTGTCCTACGCCCGCTCAAACTGCGGGGGAGTCTTAGCCGATATTATTGCACATATTTTTAGGAGTTATATTTATCTTTATTATTGATTGGTATTGTAATTATAATAAGATTGTAATTTTTAAATTATAGATAGGGTTTTTCATGTACCAGTCCCTATATAAAGGGACATTACGATTGATGTAGACGATCTATTCAGATTATCAATACCATGAACACTTTCAAATCTTACCATACTCGCATTGCATGGTTCGTTATGCAGATCATCCAAATCAAGGAAATCTAGCCGAATGGGCTTGGGTTCAGTTCCATGCCCTACCAGATTGTCCTCTGGCTGATGCTACCGCTGGTGAGTTGGAGAAGGCATGGAATACTCTGGCAAATACAATAAAGGAAAAGGCAACCAAAGTTAAAAACTTAGAGCGTTATGGGTATGGGTCTGTACGTATTGGGCCAAGTTCCCAGAAATTATATGGGACCATGCAATGTGCTCCTAATATATCAGATGTGGTCTGCAAGAATTGTTTATCCGATGGAACTAAGCAGCTCAGTGAGTGTTGTTGCAAATCAAGAAAACTGTCTGGAAGGACATTTTCTGTTAATTGTGCCGTTTGGTATACACATACTAAAATTTTTCCTGACACACTTCCAACCATCTCCGCCCCATGAGGAACATGTTTGAGGTTATGGCGTAGTTATTGTAACGCTGTCCTGTTGTGATTTTGTTTTCGTTTTCATTATTATATTCGATCTTGTTGCTGGATCTTTATATATATATAAAGTGTTGTTGCCGTTCCAAAAAAGCAACTAACTCGATGGCTATATATACTCAATAACAATATATCTATTTACAATGCTCATCAATCCCAATTTTGATATATTAACATATACGATAAACCAGGTTACGTAGGTTCTTTATTGATGTCATCATCATGTATTTTGATGATATTTTAATCATGTATTTATCATGCCCTTCTAGCATGATCATCACTTTAACTTTAATGGTTAACCTATTTCATTTTTAATGTTTATATTATCATAACTTTCTCAAAAAAAAAAAAAAAAAAAAAAGATTTCAACTTATAACATGAGTTTTTTTGACAATGAGCTTGTGGTGGAGTGGTAAGGGAAAGACTTGTGTTTCTAAGAGACTCAAGTTCAATTCCTGCTTCTCCCCATTAGTTTTCAGCGGCACCTGGTGATGATGGGAGACTAGGCGAGTAGGCGGCGATCGCTAGTTCGATCCTTGAACTAAATGGGTTTTACCTCACCGCACTGTCGTGCCTTTGGGCGAGTGTTCACGGGCTTCTGCCCTAGGTGAGGGTTTTCCCCAGTTCGGAGACGGGTGTATCCCGATGTGGTGAATTTCACCAGTAGCCCATTTAGAGGATTCGTTGGCCGTTCAAAAAAAATAATAATAACATGAGTTTTTTTTTTTTTTTTTTTTTTTTTTGTCAGTTTCACCTTAAAAGTCAAATGAATTTCTAAAAAAAGCAAGTTCACCAAATCAATATAAATTAAGTAAAGATTACCAACATAAAGTGAACTCACCTGGTAGACCTTTGCTCCTATGGCTCTTATCTGACAGCAGCTTCTGATGAGGATGACCATGGTGGTGGTCAAAGTCAAACATACCACCCAAATTCCACACACAAGCAATTTTACTTAATTCAATTGTACGAGGGCATTTTCGGTATTTTCTTGCCATTAATGGTAATAACCGACTTATGATAAGTTATTATACCGTATTGGATTTGACTCAGAAACGGTTTAACCGGGTGTACCGGGCGGTTTAACCAGTTCTACTGGTACAACCGGCCGGTTTGAACCAGTTTTTAAAACATTGTCTAAAAGCACTAACCCTGCAAGATTAAATTAAACATCTCAAGAACCAATAAAGTTGACTTCAATCAATCATTCACAACAGTTTAAGCATAAAGTTGTTGATTTTGCAGGTTATAATCTAACCCATTTTAATTGTATGAATCAGCGATTAGCGCAACTCGAGGGATCTCAATCATTGTGCACACTTTATACTCCAATGTCAACCCCATCTTAGCAAAAAAAACCTTCATTGCTACACCACGAGTGACACTAATTTGATGCCGCATTTCCTGTGATAGAGTTTATTGTTATATAAATACCATAGTTTAAAGATATGAAATGAATAGTTTTTGTTATTATACTAACCGTATCCCGATATATAGTGGATTAACAATACATAATACCTTACATGCAGTTTTCATTATTATTCTATACAATAACGTGGTTAAGAGATTGAAGTTTATGAAAAGTGTCGTGCCCGATGTGTTCCTAGTAATGGAACCATGATCTATAGATTAACCTTAAGGCCCTAATTGGTCATAGACACAACAGCTTGAAAGATTGCACAAGCCTGCATCTCTGTTAGCTTGAGATCATGAAAATGGAACATGAATCCAGAACAACATGCAAATCTTCTTGCTGCTAATATGTTCATATCAAATATAAGAACACTAAAAAAAGATTACCACATACTTAGTCCTACAAAGTCCAATCCTTTGAGCACCATTGTTTCTGGTTGGTAAGACATCATTAGGTGTTTATGTGTTTTCCATAACCTATTCAAAAACCACCAAAAAGCATCCCGTCATTTCAAAACTCTATAGTCTATACTACAGGTGTCGAAATTTTCGACATAATCAGTTTTTGGGTTGTCATTGAATCTTTTTAATAATCAGTTTTGTGACAGGGTTCATATATTTTATAACATTGTGACAGCTTAATAATTAAGCCCCAAATTAAATACAAAATACCAGATTAACTTAACTGAGACAAAATGTAAATTAAAAATGAACCAAATTATATTTTTTCTTTTTTTTGCAACATGACAGTCCATTTTTCCTTTTCTACATAGATGAACTTCCACATTAGCAAGAAAATAATTACAATTCTCAACCAAAATTTCCCATTTCAATGAAAAGAATGAAAAGAAGTTCCATATTATGTTGAGAGCAGGGAGAGCATACAAAGGCGATTCCTCTTAATAAAATTGAACAAACCCAAAACCCTCAAATCCATTTTGGGGTGTTTGACTTGTTTCTATCATCCTTAAGCGCCTCAAATCAAATCAATATTTGGAAAAAAAATCAAAGAGAAACAAAATCAGTGAATCGTTATAATAAAATCAAATTGCAATTCCTCATATCATCATCATTTTACCATTGAGGAAAAAAACCTAATTCTAGCTTCATTCTTCCTCTGACTTAAAATAAAAAAAAAAAAACCCTAAAAACGTACAATAAATGCATGAATCACTCATATAATTAAACCTTGAATCAAACAAACGATCAATCGGTGCTAATAAATTAAAAAGACAAAGATAATTCATAAACTTTGAAAAGCTGCATTAAGAACATAGATAATTCAAGAAATAAGCACAAAACAAACATACATGTTCAAGACAAAAACAAAATCATAGAAAGCAAGAGATAAAAGTTGTTGCAAGAGTAAATCACAAAGGAGGAAATGGAAGAAAGATTAGGGTTCATGATTTGCAATCACATTCAAAAGGAAACAGTTATAGCAAAAAAGGAAAGTAAAAAATATGGGGTTGGTTGTCTAACATACTTTCACACAAAATAGAGCTCAATCACACGGCTGCCAAGGATCAATTATATTCAAACCTTTATTGTCTTTCCTTCTTTAGTCATTGTATTTTTCCTATTTAAATATGTTCCTTGTTGAAAGTTTTCATGTATCAGTTTAGAGAAGAAAGTGAGAGAGAAAAATTGTTGTTGTATTAATTACTGAAATCAAACGATACAATGAGTTTATATATGCATGCTACCCTACACCATGACACTAACATGCACCATACTAACCAACTCAAACTAACCAACTACAACTACCTGTAACTAACTATGACATCATCAAATATACTCTAATACGCCCCCTCAAGCGAAACGGGGAGCAACCACGTGTAGCTTGGACCGAAGACTGTCAAAACGAGCAGCAGACAAGCCTTTGGTCAAGATATCAACAATCTAAACTGAAGTAGACACATATCTCACATGAAGAACTCGAGCAAGAACCATGTCTCGTATAAAATGAAGATCAACGTCAAGATGCTTCGTCCGCTGGTGAAATACCGGATTCACTACAAGATACGTAGCACCAATATTGTCATACCAAATAGCAGGTGGACAAGTCACTTAAACATGTAACTCCTGAAGAAGTGACAATAACCAACGAATCTCGGCCGCAGTGTGTGCTAAAGCTCGATACTCTGCCTCAGTACTGGATCGAGAAACTGTATGTTGTTTCTTGGAACTCCAACTAATCAGATTGGAGCCAAGAAACACACAAGAACCTATCGTAGACCGACGATCATCTGGACACCCTGCCCAGTCAGCATCAGAATATGCATGTATAGTAAAACTGTCTGACCGACGAATACTAAAACCATGATCCACAGTACCACGTAAATAGAGTAATATACGCTTGACCGCAACCCAATGACGGTCCGTAGGAGCCTGTAAAAACTGAGAAACCTTGCTAACAGCATAGGCTATCTTAGGACTAGTCAATACCAGATACTGTAAAGCACCAACAGTACTCCGATACAAAGTCGGATCCGCAAGAGGTTCACCCGAATAATGGGAGAGCTGACGACCAAACGAAACAAGAGTAGATAAAGATCGACACTCAGATAGGCCAGTGCGTTGAAGTAAATCAAGCAATACCGCTGCTGGGATAAGTGTAACATATCATCTGAAAAGGTAGCCTGAACTCCCAGAAAATACGAAAGATTACCAAGATCTTTGAGCGCAAACTGAGAATGTAAGCGCCCAATCAACTCCGTCACAAAGGATGATGAACTCCCAGTAAATAACGTCATCAACATATAATAAAACGTAGCACATGAGAGAATCCCGATGATAAACAAACAAGGAAGTGTCAGAAACACACTGAGTAAAGCCACTACAAAGAAGGGCAGATGAGAGCTTGGAGAACCAAGCTCGTGGGGCCTGCTTCAGACCGTACAAGGCCTTCCGCAGGCGACAAACATGATCGGGTAGAGCAGGATCAACAAAGCCAGGTGGCTGAGACATATAAACACTCTCAGTCAAGTCTCCGTGTAAAAAGGCATTGTTGACATCAACCTGCCGAATAGTCCATCCTCGAGAAAAAGCAATGGAAAGAACAAGACGATTAGTTGCTGGTTTGACAACTGGACTAAAAGTCTCAGTATAGTCAACACCAGTTGTCTGATGAAAGCCCTTGGCAACAATCCGGGCTTTATAACGACTCACAGTCCCATCAGGATGACGTTTGATCTTGTATACCCACTTGCAACCAACAATGTTGGAAGCAGTAGGAAACGGAACAAGATCCCACGTCTGATTGACGTGCAAAGCACCCATCTCAGTACGCATAACATCCCACCAAACCGAAAAACGCTGAGCCTGACGAAAAGAAGAAGGCTTAGTGGTAGGAAGATCAGAAATAGTAGTAGAAGCATGAAAAACAACATGATCAGGAAACTGACGGGGCTGTCGAGTGTGATCACGTGAGCGAGTAACCATAGGATGAGGAGGGGGAGGAGGCGGAGGAGAGGAAGAAGAAGGAAAAGGAGGAGGAGGAGGAGAAGAAGAAACATGAGGATATGACAGGGGAGGAACAAAGAATATAGGAAAAGAATCTGAAATAGGTGGATCAGTAGAAGAAGAACTACAAGGGATATCAAAAACAGTCTCATGAAAAACAACAAGATGAGATGTGTAAGTACGACTCGTGCAAGGATCATAGCAAAGATATCCACTATGACTAGGCGCATAGCGAAGAAAGATACAAGGAGAAGATTTGGGTGAAAGTTTATCCGGGCGAATATCACCAAGATAAGGATAACACAAACACCCAAACGTATGAAGAATGGTATAATCGGGTCTAGAACAAAACAACACCTCATAAGGAGATGAAGATTGAAGAACCGGTGTAGGCAACCGGTTAATGAGAAATGAGGCAGTAGCATACGCATCATACCAAAAACTCTTTGGTAAGCGTGCATGAAATAACAAGGCACGTGTCACACCCCAACCGTTGGTGGAATCATTAGGGCGCGGCACTGAGCGAAACAGATTGTCCAGAAGTTTCCATGACAACTATATTTACCAAATATTTAAAGCAACACGTCCCATACCATGTCATAAATGATAATACAATTATTACAGAAAAGATCTAGTCAAATTATTATGTTCCGACAACTCAGATTCTTATTACAAACAGTTGTTTATTGTTGACCTAGGTCTTTCCTAGCCTCGATTTCACAGCAAAGTAAGCAAATAAGCATCCTAAGCACCTGTCACATACGTTAAAGTAAAAGTCAATACACATAGTGTAAAGGTGAGCAAACAAGTTTAGTAAATATAATAGAGTTCAAAATCGATTACGCATAACCAGCACGTACACAGTGTGAAATGAGGCATGTTAGTTATCGATATGAAACTATCGATACCAATGACTGCGGGTTGACTGCCCAAGGCAGTTCGCGATACACACTCACCACTGTGATCCATGTAACTAATTATCCTTAACAACCCCTGAGTGAACAGGTGCTAAGTCCAAACTATAGTACTATCGTTGCTAAGGCAGGTAGATAGCAATCCATGTGTAAACATAACAAACAAGCATTCATTAAGTCATGTATAACATGCGGTAACGGTTAGCATTAAAAGTATTGCGTAGTGTGATCGATGTGATTTAGAATAAGTAACGTATGTAACACCCAAAAGTGCGTAAAGCAAAAAGGGATCGAGTATACTCACAGCGATTGGTGGATTGAAGGGAGCGCTAGAGAGTAAGGTTAGCCTGATCAAAACTCTATAGTCTATACTACAGGTGTCGAAATTTTCGACATAATCAGTTTTTGGGTTGTCATTGAATCTTTTTAATAATCAGTTTTGTGACAGGGTTCATATATTTTATAACATTGTGACAGCTTAATAATTAAGCCCCAAATTAAATACAAAATACCAGATTAACTTAACTGAGACAAAATGTAAATTAAAAATGAACCAAATTATATTTTTTCTTTTTTTTGCAACATGACAGTCCATTTTTCCTTTTCTACATAGATGAACTTCCACATTAGCAAGAAAATAATTACAATTCTCAACCAAAATTTCCCATTTCAATGAAAAGAATGAAAAGAAGTTCCATATTATGTTGAGAGCAGGGAGAGCATACAAAGGCGATTCCTCTTAATAAAATTGAACAAACCCAAAACCCTCAAATCCATTTTGGGGTGTTTGACTTGTTTCTATCATCCTTAAGCGCCTCAAATCAAATCAATATTTGGAAAAAAAATCAAAGAGAAACAAAATCAGTGAATCGTTATAATAAAATCAAATTGCAATTCCTCATATCATCATCATTTTACCATTGAGGAAAAAAACCTAATTCTAGCTTCATTCTTCCTCTGACTTAAAATAAAAAAAAAAACCCTAAAAACGTACAATAAATGCATGAATCACTCATATAATTAAACCTTGAATCAAACAAACGATCAATCGGTGCTAATAAATTAAAAAGACAAAGATAATTCATAAACTTTGAAAAGCTGCATTAAGAACATAGATAATTCAAGAAATAAGCACAAAACAAACATACATGTTCAAGACAAAAAAAAATCATAGAAAGCAAGAGATAAAAGTTGTTGCAAGAGTAAATCACAAAGGAGGAAATGGAAGAAAGATTAGGGTTCATGATTTGCAATCACATTCAAAAGGAAACAGTTATAGCAAAAAAGGAAAGTAAAAAATATGGGGTTGGTTGTCTAACATACTTTCACACAAAATAGAGCTCAATCACACGGCTGCCAAGGATCAATTATATTCAAACCTTTATTGTCTTTCCTTCTTTAGTCATTGTATTTTTCCTATTTAAATATGTTCCTTGTTGAAAGTTTTCATGTATCAGTTTAGAGAAGAAAGTGAGAGAGAAAAATTGTTGTTGTATTAATTACTGAAATCAAACGATACAATGAGTTTATATATGCATGCTACCCTACACCATGACACTAACATGCACCATACTAACCAACTCAAACTAACCAACTACAACTACCTGTAACTAACTATGACATCATCAAATATACTCTAATACGCCCCCTCAAGCGAAACGGGGAGCAACCACGTGTAGCTTGGACCGAAGACTGTCAAAACGAGCAGCAGACAAGCCTTTGGTCAAGATATCAACAATCTAAACTGAAGTAGACACATATCTCACATGAAGAACTCGAGCAAGAACCATGTCTCGTATAAAATGAAGATCAACGTCAAGATGCTTCGTCCGCTGGTGAAATACCGGATTCACTACAAGATACGTAGCACCAATATTGTCATACCAAATAGCAGGTGGACAAGTCACTTAAACATGTAACTCCTGAAGAAGTGACAATAACCAACGAATCTCGGCCGCAGTGTGTGCTAAAGCTCGATACTCTGCCTCAGTACTGGATCGAGAAACTGTATGTTGTTTCTTGGAACTCCAACTAATCAGATTGGAGCCAAGAAACACACAAGAACCTATCGTAGACCGACGATCATCTGGACACCCTGCCCAGTCAGCATCAGAATATGCATGTATAGTAAAACTGTCTGACCGACGAATACTAAAACCATGATCCACAGTACCACGTAAATAGAGTAATATACGCTTGACCGCAACCCAATGACGGTCCGTAGGAGCCTGTAAAAACTGAGAAACCTTGCTAACAGCATAGGCTATCTTAGGACTAGTCAATACCAGATACTGTAAAGCACCAACAGTACTCCGATACAAAGTCGGATCCGCAAGAGGTTCACCCGAATAATGGGAGAGCTGACGACCAAACGAAACAAGAGTAGATAAAGATCGACACTCAGATAGGCCAGTGCGTTGAAGTAAATCAAGCAATACCGCTGCTGGGATAAGTGTAACATATCATCTGAAAAGGTAGCCTGAACTCCCAGAAAATACGAAAGATTACCAAGATCTTTGAGCGCAAACTGAGAATGTAAGCGCCCAATCAACTCCGTCACAAAGGATGATGAACTCCCAGTAAATAACGTCATCAACATATAATAAAACGTAGCACATGAGAGAATCCCGATGATAAACAAACAAGGAAGTGTCAGAAACACACTGAGTAAAGCCACTACAAAGAAGGGCAGATGAGAGCTTGGAGAACCAAGCTCGTGGGGCCTGCTTCAGACCGTACAAGGCCTTCCGCAGGCGACAAACATGATCGGGTAGAGCAGGATCAACAAAGCCAGGTGGCTGAGACATATAAACACTCTCAGTCAAGTCTCCGTGTAAAAAGGCATTGTTGACATCAACCTGCCGAATAGTCCATCCTCGAGAAAAAGCAATGGAAAGAACAAGACGATTAGTTGCTGGTTTGACAACTGGACTAAAAGTCTCAGTATAGTCAACACCAGTTGTCTGATGAAAGCCCTTGGCAACAATCCGGGCTTTATAACGACTCACAGTCCCATCAGGATGACGTTTGATCTTGTATACCCACTTGCAACCAACAATGTTGGAAGCAGTAGGAAACGGAACAAGATCCCACGTCTGATTGACGTGCAAAGCACCCATCTCAGTACGCATAACATCCCACCAAACCGAAAAACGCTGAGCCTGACGAAAAGAAGAAGGCTTAGTGGTAGGAAGATCAGAAATAGTAGTAGAAGCATGAAAAACAACATGATCAGGAAACTGACGGGGCTGTCGAGTGTGATCACGTGAGCGAGTAACCATAGGATGAGGAGGGGGAGGAGGCGGAGGAGAGGAAGAAGAAGGAAAAGGAGGAGGAGGAGGAGAAGAAGAAACATGAGGATATGACAGGGGAGGAACAAAGAATATAGGAAAAGAATCTGAAATAGGTGGATCAGTAGAAGAAGAACTACAAGGGATATCAAAAACAGTCTCATGAAAAACAACAAGATGAGATGTGTAAGTACGACTCGTGCAAGGATCATAGCAAAGATATCCACTATGACTAGGCGCATAGCGAAGAAAGATACAAGGAGAAGATTTGGGTGAAAGTTTATCCGGGCGAATATCACCAAGATAAGGATAACACAAACACCCAAACGTATGAAGAATGGTATAATCGGGTCTAGAACAAAACAACACCTCATAAGGAGATGAAGATTGAAGAACCGGTGTAGGCAACCGGTTAATGAGAAATGAGGCAGTAGCATACGCATCATACCAAAAACTCTTTGGTAAGCGTGCATGAAATAACAAGGCACGTGTCACACCCCAACCGTTGGTGGAATCATTAGGGCGCGGCACTGAGCGAAACAGATTGTCCAGAAGTTTCCATGACAACTATATTTACCAAATATTTAAAGCAACACGTCCCATACCATGTCATAAATGATAATACAATTATTACAGAAAAGATCTAGTCAAATTATTATGTTCCGACAACTCAGATTCTTATTACAAACAGTTGTTTATTGTTGACCTAGGTCTTTCCTAGCCTCGATTTCACAGCAAAGTAAGCAAATAAGCATCCTAAGCACCTGTCACATACGTTAAAGTAAAAGTCAATACACATAGTGTAAAGGTGAGCAAACAAGTTTAGTAAATATAATAGAGTTCAAAATCGATTACGCATAACCAGCACGTACACAGTGTGAAATGAGGCATGTTAGTTATCGATATGAAACTATCGATACCAATGACTGCGGGTTGACTGCCCAAGGCAGTTCGCGATACACACTCACCACTGTGATCCATGTAACTAATTATCCTTAACAACCCCTGAGTGAACAGGTGCTAAGTCCAAACTATAGTACTATCGTTGCTAAGGCAGGTAGATAGCAATCCATGTGTAAACATAACAAACAAGCATTCATTAAGTCATGTATAACATGCGGTAACGGTTAGCATTAAAAGTATTGCGTAGTGTGATCGATGTGATTTAGAATAAGTAACGTATGTAACACCCAAAAGTGCGTAAAGCAAAAAGGGATCGAGTATACTCACAGCGATTGGTGGATTGAAGGGAGCGCTAGAGAGTAAGGTTAGCCTGATCAGAACGATAGCATAACGATAAGAGCGACGCGTAAAACGATGCAAAGTGTAAGTGGGTCGGACAACAGTTCGATCGGATGGTAGTCCGATTGGATAGCTGGTCATTCAGGTGACAGTTCGCTCGGATGGTCATCCAAGCGGGTGACCTTTCGAGTGGATTGTTTCCTCCTTTGGAAAGGGTGTGTTTGTGTATGATGGCTTGACTTTTGAGGTTTTCGTTGTAGCATTTTGAAAACATAGAAGTATCACTACCTTTCAGGTCGGTCGATCGGACGATCGGTCGATCGGACGATCGTTCGATCGGGCGACAACCCAATTGGTTGGACACTTTAGTGAGAACAAGTTCACAGCAGGACGGTCACTCGATCGGATGACTACTCGATCGGTGGCAACCCTTGTGCATGGAACATGTTGAAAATTGTTTAAGTGTTTAAGTCTAAACATTACATGGTTGAGTGGTAGTCCGATCGGGTGGCAATCCGATCGGTCAGCACTTCGTTCAATGTTCATCCTTCAAAGGTTTGAAAATAAAGTTGATTGTGGGGCCAAGGTACCAGTCGATCGGGTGAAAACCCGATTGGTTGACAGTCCGATCGGATGGTAGTTCGATCGGACGGCGTTCCGTCCTGGTCGTTCCGTTCGTCTTACACTTGGTTGTTTTGATAGTTTGTCGTTTTATCGAGATGTTTTGATAACGTATTACACAACAGGAACTTCGTCAAGACTTAGTAACTTGATCGAACAGGAATCACCCAAATCCGACCAGTAAACTATTCGAGACGGTGTTCCATGTTTAACCCGAAATCGATGGTCTCGTGAATGGAATCCAGATCTTGAACCAACACAACCACAAGAATGAGTAGGAAGTCGGTACAAGCTCCGATTCTATCGGTTTTGAGTGCATTTGGTGTAAAAGAGTTGAAAGAAAGTTGGAAAACCATCTTTCAATCCTTTTCACCTTGGATTTGTCTAGATCTATGAAAGATCTTCGTTTATTTATGTGGAAATCATTTAGATCTAAGTTGTTCTTGGTGGATTGAGGCCAAAACATGAAGTTCTCAAGAACACCATGATGATATCATCCTAGAACACCTCAAATCTAGTGATTTCACGGTTAAAAGTTAAGATTCAAAAGGTAGAAAGATGTAGAATCAAGTGTAGATCAGTACAAGATTTAGGTTGAGATCTTACCGGAATTGCGAGAAATCGGAGAAAAAGTAAGGTTGGAGCACTGGTCAGACAGGAGAGTGCCAAAAGTAGTAAATTGTGATGGTGACAGGAGTATTTATAGAGTTTCCTGAAGTAGAAAGGGTGGGTCAATCGAGTAGCAGCCTGGTCGACTGGCTGATCGATCGAGCGGTAGCTCGATCGGACGGCTGGTCGATCGGCTGGTCATTTGGTCGATTAGCCACTGGGTTTAAGTGTTCGGTGCGACGAGTTTTGTCGTTTCAATTGCGATTGCGAGCGTGGCGATGCGATAGAGTTTCTATTCAAATTACTTTTAATCCCAACAACTATATCTAACATATAATCATCAAGTATCCTAGGAAGATTACTCTTTCGTTTAGCGTTTGCGATTCGATTGCGATTGAGTTTCGATTACGTTTCGATTGATCACCACAACATAACATAAATAAACATGCACAAGTAACACATAAAAGGCACACACACGTATAACAATAACCAAAATGCGAAATTTTCGAGTTGCGAGTGCGATTGCGATAAGCGATAAAGCGATCAAATATGCGATAAATATCGAATAAACCTCGATTGTCAATAAGTACTCCACATAATACAACTAACGTAAAACATAAAATAGACTAACTAGAAGTTAAACCAGGAATTGAGCAAGGAGTGACAGATCGCAATTAGCAATCTTGTCTCCCTTTGACTTTAATCTTGACTTTGACTTTGACTTTGACTTTCGAAACACGGGGTGTTACAGCACGAGCCACCTTGGAAAGATGTCGATTCTTGCGCTCAGCCACCCCATTTTGTTGGGGTGTATAAGGGCAAGAAATACGATAGGCAATACCAGCCCGAGTAAGATAATGAGCCATAACACCCTGAGTCAGCTCAGGTGCACCATCACACTGAAGTGATCTAATAGTGCACGACAATAACTTTTTGACATAGGGTCGAAAGTGTCGAAAAGCATCAACAGCCTGAGAACGTCATGTCAAGGGATACATCCAAGTAAAACGACTATAGTCATCAATAAAAGTAATGAAATAACGATACCCAGCCCTACACATAACCGGTGCGGGTCCCCAAATGTCACAGTGTATAACATGTAATGGATCAATAGAATGAGAAACAACAGTGTGAAAAGGCAATCGACTAGATTTAGAAATATTACAGGAAATACAAACAGTATTTCCAGTTTTATTTCTAGAAGTAAACAATGATAGTCTAGTCATAACAGAATCAGACGGATATCCCAATCTAGAATGCCACGTCTCTCGCGAAGCAGAGAATGCCACAAAGAGAGAATAAAGCTGATGCGGCCTAGCACGCATGTGGTGGAGGCTCTGACCCGCAAGAGTCTGAAAATATAAGCCAAAGTGAGA
This sequence comes from Helianthus annuus, assembly GCF_002127325.2. NCBI lineage: Eukaryota > Viridiplantae > Streptophyta > Magnoliopsida > Asterales > Asteraceae > Helianthus > Helianthus annuus. The sequence goes on along the minus strand of NC_035445.2, from coordinate 117,356,134 downwards.
AACACAATGGCAATAGGTTAATCAATGACAAGGTGAGTAATCGATAGTAAGTTCTTGGCAAGACAAGGAACTACCAAAACATGACGATGCAATAATGTACAACTAGATAAATGGAGATAAGAAAAACCAATATGAGAGATAGGAAGTGGTGTACCATCGCCGACAATAACACGCTCAGTCCCGGTATAAGGAGTAGCACCAAAAACCAATGAAGGACTAGATGTCATATGAGCAGAAGCACCAGAGAGAGTCTGGAATCCATGACTCAACCTGCTGACACGCACTCGACAAATCTGTATGTAGCCCATAATGAGACCCAGAAAAACTAGTCTGCGGTCCAGCCTAACTAGCAAAGTGATCTGGTCCAAAACCCAATGGTGTAGTCCCTAAGTTTTGTCCAGCAGGCCCATTACTAGAAGGCTGACCTGTCGGCCCAGGCTGTGAACTAGCTACTGGTGCAAAACCATGAACAAAAGATCCAGAATAACCAAGACTTGGGCCCAAGATGCCTGCTCCATGACTATGGCCAACAACAGGAACCAGCCCATAGTTGTTACTAGATCCAACAGGAGAAAACAAGTTACCTGATCCATTAACATCATGACCAGAATTAACATCAGGACTATGGTTATCCCTACCAAAATTAGGGTTTCCTAATCAGCAAAGTTAGCAGAGAAACCACGACCGCCACCAGAACCCCAGGTTCCACGACCACCACCACCGCGAAAACTAGGAGACCGACCTGAAAACCTTCCACGATTACCACCGCCTCTCCAATTTCCACGACCTCTAGTTTGTGTTTGACCTTGATTGGAAGGTGAGTATCGAAAATAACAATGAGAGGCTCTGTGACCAGTTTTCGAGCAGATCTGACATGGAATTGATGTCGAATTTAGTTGAGAATTGCCAAGATGAGGTGGATTTGAAGTTTGAGCAGTCATGGCATCAATAGGTATGGTCTGAGATGATTGTCTCTGTTTTAGAGGAGCTTTAAAGGTAAGAAGCTTAGATCGGAGCTGAACATAACTGAATTTCATATCAAAATTTTCAACAGAAGTCACAAAATGCTCAAAATCAGGTGACAATCCTTGAATTACTTGAAGAACAAGAGACTGATCAGAAATTGGATCTCCTATAACATTAAGAACATCAACGATCTCCTTTGCAGTGTTCAGATATTTAATAATTGACTTGTTCTCTTGTTTTAGATTGTGAAATTGTGTACGATAAAACGATTGTTTCGCAAAAACCTGCTGAAAGAAAGTCTCCTCAATAGTTCTCCACAGATCTGAAGCAGATCTAGCATTTCTCGCAAGGTGCATCAAAGACGATGATAAGGTAGCTCTTATGAGAGCCATAACATAACCGTCTGCTTTCTCCCATGCTTCTCGTGTATCCGATGCAGGTTCAGGTACCGTCTGACTTGAACTCAAAAACTGCAGTAATCCAAGTGTCTTCAGAACAACTGTAATTTGATGTTTCCAATTCATAAAGTTGTTATCATCAAGTTTCAGAGAGAGAAAGTTTGTGATATTAGGAAGTTGATTGAAAGGAGTAGAGACAGATGAAGAAGAAACTTCAGATGTTGAAGATGAGGTAGACATGATTCAATTTTGATGAATTGAATCACAAAGAAGATATAGAGATCGAAGAAATCAGCAGAAGAAACACAAACAGGAAAGAACAGAGGATGAAGATGACTGAAAACAGAAGAGGATGATCGTCGGAGATGAAAGAATCACCGGAAAGTATGAAGGTTTGCCGGAAAAACAGGACGAAGTTTCCAGAAACCCTAGTTCATTGCTCTGATACCATGAAAGTTTTCATGTATCAGTTTAGAGAAGAAAGTAAGAGAGAAAGATTATTGTTGTATTACTTACTGAAATCAAACGATACAATGAGTTTATATATGCATGCTACCCTACACCATGACACTAACATGCACCATACTAACCAACTCAAACTAACCAACTACAACTACCTGTAACTAACTATGACATCATCAAATATACTCTAATACTTGTCTTTGTAATATTCAAGATACACAGAAAGTAATAGAATTTCTCTTATTACCGGCGAATAGCATTCCCTTATATATTTAGGATGGCTACAAAAACTAGAGTAGGGGTGGCGGATAATTATAAAAAGATTAGGGAATCAACAATGTGGAATCGGCAATAGAAGAAACACTCACACTCAGGCGAGGAATGGGTAGAATTTTTACAACTAATGGTGTTGCCGAGGAAGTTAAACCTCACTAAGGCTAGCTCTGCACAGCCGGGGGATTCGTAATGAAGTGGAATAGTTGGGCTCTACCGAAGACCAACATGTTAGTATGGAGAAGCATTAACGGGGGTTACCAACAAACGTCGAGTTAATAAAAAGAGGCATCCAGTTCGGAAGCTCATTATTTCCCTGCTGTGGATACTTAGAAGATACTGAGGACTGTATTGTAGTTTCATGCCTCTCTATGAAAACAATATGGTGGACGATGGGGTCATTGTTGGGAATCCACATTCTACATAATTGCAGGTTTTTCAAAGAAATCCTACTTTCTTTAAAAGATTTGCAGTTGAGTAAAAAGAAAAGAAAGGTAGCAAGGTGGAAAATGTTAAAGAAAATTAGAAAGTATAAACATAATTTCATTTATATTTATTCGGACATTCATGTATGTATTTAACTTAGGATATATGACTTAGATTATATATGTATATATTCGATATATTCGAGCGGGTATGATGGTTGAATGATATTGATTCAAAGGTGGTTATTCCCTCCATTTTTAACCGCTCATAACTGTCAATTATGTTATCATATATAAAGCTCTTGGCGGGAACCATAACCGATTACCAAGACATTTCACACTTGAATTGTCCCTACATTTCAAAACCCAATCATCCTTGTTTCCTGTAAATCTTTCAATATGTATTCTAATTGCATATATGAATGATATCCATCAAAGAATGCAACTTTATGTGGCTAAAGTACAGAGCAAGACTAGAAAGTATAAGTTTAAAGGAGTGGTACAAGGTTGCTATAAATATGATAACTGAGTAGAGGAATTGTATGATGTATTGTACTAGGAACTAGCTACTAGCTAAAAACCTTTGAGTAATAAAATTTGCCCCTTTATCTGTTAAAAAAGTTAACATCCATTTATAGATAACTGTAACACCTCGAATTTTTGTGTCCAATGATGTGTTAACACGTGTCATTTGTTTACACGTGGCATCTATAATAAATAAAGGACTAATTTTGACAAACCTTGAAAGTATATAAATTCGAGGGTTATAAATGTCAACAGGGGTAAATATACTATATAGTATCCCTAAATAATGCTTAAACCTTCAAACGAATAAATTATAGATCGTACAAAAACAAAACGCGGAAGAAAGTGAGAGATTACAAACTACAGGGGTTAACTGTGTCAACATGTTTAATAATACCTCTGAGTGAACCTTTAACGTTCCAAAGACTTTGTAACGGTATTATACCCTCACTAAAATAATATATATGAATTTCGCGAAGTTTCGATATGAAACGAGAAAGTTACGATCGAATTCGTAGAAGGAGGGTTAAAAGCGTCAACAGTGAAAGTTAAGACTTTCCAATATAATTAATAAATAAACCGGGGACTTAATAATTCACATAAATAACGCGAGGCCCTTAATCGTAAATAACCGAGGGCCAATTCGCAAAGTTACCCCTTCGGTTCCGAAAGGCCAGGTTATTAATTACAAAGATTCGGTAATCATTGCGAAAGATTTGGCAAGATTCTGATCATGATTACAAAGGATTTAAAAATCCTGAAAACATAACCTAACGCGACCCGCGTAAGGTTTCAAGGTAAGTTGAGGCGGGCCGCGAGCCTCCTCTTAAACGCGCCTGGTTAGTAAACTTCAGGCGACCCGCGTACAAAGTGCCTGGTTCCCCCATGCGGGCCGCGTCAGGCGCCCAGATGCAGAAACATGCTTAACTTGGCTGTTCAGCCTTCCAAGAGCCATGATCTGCATTTAAACACCTCCAAATGACCCCTAAACGACCCCTAACACTAAGGACAAGTGTTGATCAGTTGTGGTGTGTGCTAGACTTTGTTGTCAATCAATTGTGGTGCTTGAAACCACTATATAAAGCCTAAGTTGCAACCATAAGTTCACACCCCATCATCTGCATCATTTGGTCATTTCTGGAGCTCCAACTTCCTCTCAAGTGGTCACACTTGGTGCATAGGACCTCAGTAAGTGTTCCACTCCTTTCCCAATTGAGCTTTAACTTAGTTTTAGCTTAAAAGTCGATCCGTCGTAACTAACGGTCGACTTAGCGATAACTCACAAATGATTAAGTGAATTGTCGAATCAAGAATGGTTATTTGTTGGTAATTATGTGGGTAATAAACCTTTAAAAGGGTTCCCACTGATCACCACTCTAACTATGTCAAATGTCGAGTCAAACGTGCACCCAAAAAGTCAACAGAATGTCGTTTTGGCGAATCTTGCATAATCTGTAATGTATATACTATGGAACCTGTTTTGATGATCATAAAACATGATATTAAGTATATAAACTTGTTTGCGCTCGTTTGAATCGACCATTTGCTATATTAACCCGGTTCGGAGCCGAATGTCGCAAAAGTTTGACTTTTGCATTGACTTCAGTTCTGACCCGTTTTAGTGAAGTATAGATATGCCTTAGGACTCTCTTAGGACCAGGTCACGTGATGGTATAACCCTCTGTGACCGGTTCATCGTTTGTCCGAGTCTTTTACGCATTTCCGTTAATCGCCTAAAAGTTGACCGTAACGCCCTTTTTAAAATAAAACGAGTATTTCGGACACGTGAACGGACCATAACCTTGCTCACTAAATTATAAGCATGTCCTTAAAGTCTCACGTCAATCCGAGGTCTAGAATAAGAGTTATGCTAAATAGCGCAATTAAAATAAACTTTTGTAATAAACGACGCAATTAGCATAACACCTATCTAAGCCAAGATTTTATCACCAAAACTTTTACCCACTGTTGTAAAATAATATTTTGGGAATTTTAAAGATTTTTAATTATTTTTAGCCTGCTCATAACCTACGGTTATGGCTATGGGTCGGTAAATACCGAATACGCCCTTTTTGGCCATAAAATGAGTTCTACAAGGTCTTTTGACCCGATTCCAGTTGCTACTAATTTTAAATAATAAATAAAGTATTTTAGACTTTATAAACTGTTCGGGAAACTCAGATTTCCTGTAGAACTCGAAAAGCTCTTTAAAAGTCTTTAAAATGACCGAAAAACCCCTACGGGGCATAATGTTAACTTAAACTCGTTACAGGCATCACGGAAGGTATCCTAATGATACCGCAACCTCTTTAAGGTATATTGACTTAGGAAGCAATCGTAGGACTCTCACGGTTACCCGTTACGCCTATTGCGTGCACGGTTCGGCTTATGTAACTAGTTTACATAAATTAGCCGATACGGGTCAAACCATATCATTTCGACCCCGAAATCCAGAATGTGAATATTAAACCCATATAAAACAAGTCTCCAGACTTGTTGGGTCAGAATCACATTCCATTCACGGTTTTCGCCTTTCCGCGCGATTAAACCGTATCTATCTTTTGAAACCAACCGGTCTAGGCTACGGCTAATATAAAGACCCGTTAGGATTCTAATAGGTTATTTTGAAAACCTTCGTTCCAGAATAAGGAGCCCCAGTAAAAGATATCGGTGATTTAATTGATTAAGGAATATACATTGCAAAGGTAAATACTTTTAACTTATTTTCCCTTATACGGGCTTGGGATACGGTATTTTAAATATACCGCTTGGTCGGGTGTAGAAACCTTTTAATCGGAGATGATTAAATTGCATAATCCCGTTTTAATCTGTATTGATTGATAACAAATAACGTTGGGGGTTAATGACCGTGTCCTGGATATCCTTGGCTCATTTTAAAAAGTGAATGGCCACGACGTAAGCACAAGGTGTAGGCAAAACACCTCCTGTTGCATATGTATAACGTATACTCACTCGTGAGAGTATTCTTCTTGTGAGATTATATTTGTGGTGTGTCGATTAATCTTGTCCGGCTTGTATTGTATAATCACCGGCCCTAAATGTTGGACAACCATGTAAATCGGATACAAGATTTTTATTAAACAAAATTGTCCCAAGTATAAAAGATTAATTTTGCCTTTGGGCATCTTAATCAACGTGTCAAAATACTTTGTGCCTTGTGCATTCAAATCAATTTTTCCAACTCTTTTCAAAGGAGTCAGTTGAATGTATTTACCAGTGTAAACTGACGTATTTTCCCCAAAAAGATTAAGTGCAGGTACCTAAACGTAAATTGGCTGGTATTAGCTCCCTAGCGTCGTGATAAGTCTCGCAAGCTTGATTGCAGTATCTGATGGAACAATATTTTATTATTATTTTGATCCGCTGTGGATATATTCGACTTCTGTAATACATTTGATATTACAACCAGAGGTTGAAGTATATATTTATCTTTAAGCTTCCGCTGTGCATTATATAATTGTGTGGTTTGACTATATTGTTGCCAACATCGTCACGGTAATCCCCCACCGGGCCCACTGGTGAGACACGTGGAAATCGGGGTGTGACAGGTTGGTATCAGAGCCAACATTGAGTGAATTAAACACTATCCTAATGTGTTTAATCTCAGTGTCACAATTACACATACTTGAGTCTAGACTTAACATAGGATTACTCCCGACTCTAATCTGAAATTTATTGCTTCCAATTATTTTTATATATTGGATACGTCGCCAAGAGAAGAAGCCGTAATAGGAGTTCTCCACACCCGGGGTCCTGAGATGCTGAGCTTCGTACCGCGACAAAAATGAAACGAACACCCGAGGAGAATGCAGTCAAAAATAATAATGAAGAAGAAACTCCTCTTACTGAAAATCGTTTTCTTATTAGTCCCTATAAGGACATAATTATCCTTCAGTCCTTACGGGCCATGCAAATTTTCATATAAGACAAAAGGCAGTGGTGGTCTACGACTCCCTGTCAGAAAAAGGTAATGAACTAGGTTCAAACCTCAAATACTTTGATTCTCTGAAATCATAACATATAAATTATATATGTCCGTGTGACTAAGCCTTTTGTGCTATTATTAAATGCCTCGATCCCAGACGATCATGGCTTATAAATTAAACTTGTCCACGAGACTAAGCCTTTTGTGCTATTATTAAATGCCTCGATCCCAGACGATCATGGCTTATAAATTAAACTTGTCCACGAGACTAAGCCTTTTGTGCTATTATTAAAAGCCTCGATCCCAGACGATCATGGCTTATAAATTAAACTTGTCCACGAGACTAAGCCTTTTGTGCTATTACTAAATGCCTCGATCCCAGACGATCATGGCTTATAAATTAGACTTGTCCGTGTGACTAAGCCTCTTGTGCTACTACTAAATGCCTCGATCCCAGACAATCATGGCTTATAAAACTTGTCTACGTGACTAGGCCATTTGTGCTAATATTAAATTATAAATTAGGATTTATGATAAAATCCTAAATAAAAATAAATATCCTTCCTTCCCTGCCAGTAGGCATTTTTAAAAGGAATCTTAAAGGTGAAATCTAGCCTACGCGGCCAAGAGGTGAAACCTACCCAAGGGATTCAAATCCTTGTTAACACCTAAAAACGTGTTAGCACTCCTGACAAATGTGATTCGATAAAATCACAGCAGTCATCCTTATATTGGATTCTTCCAATTTTCTTATCTAGTCTAGTGATCTTGAGATCATGGCTTGTGTCATCCTATAAGATGATCACGTTATAAACATCCGATAGTGATGAAGTGCCTACGGGCTAAACTTGTTGTCCGATAAGACAACGACAGTGGTGGTCTGTGACCTCCTGTCTGAAAGTGTTGGACCAGGTCCAAGCATAATGGTCGGTAGGATCCATACGATCTCGACTAATAGCATCTGAGAAGATGATCATATTATAACCATCCCTCAGAAGGGAAATGCCCACGGGCTATACCTATTGTCCTAAAAGACAAAAGACAGTTGAAGTCTACAACTCCCTGTCAAGAGAAGGTAATGAACGTGATTCAAACCTTAAATGCCTCGATTCTCTGAAATCATGGCTTACAAAAAATTGTCCTTGTGACTAGGCCTTATGCGCCACTTCAATATCCTTAATGTTTTATAACTAGGATAAATTAAAATGGAAAATACTAATTAAATATAACTAACAAGTTAACCAATATGGTTTATATTACCATGGTTGATAAATCGTCAAAGATGATGATTCCATAATAATCTCTGAATAAATCATTGTTAATATTTATGTAGCAATCGAGCTACATGGCTGGATTAGATGAAGCTAACAGTCACTTGAAGGGCAACAATGATGCTACCAGAATTAATGTAACTGGAGCAGAACTGCAGGCAATAATAGATTATGCTGTTACTCGAGCTCTTGATCGACAGTATGATGAACCAAATGATACCCACTCCAAGACTCTATCTATGGCTTGTAATAAGCCCACTCCTAAAACACATGAGTCAAGGGAGGACGATGCCCATGACTTGTCAAATCAAAGGAGTATTCCGTCTAGACAAGTTGTGTTTCATCAAGAGGCATCAGTTAAGACCTGTTCATATAAATATTTTGTCTCCTGCAAGCCCAGAGACTTTACAGGAGAAAATGGGGCCATCGATTGCATGACATGGCTTGATGAAATGGACGCTGTTGTTGACATCAGCGATTGTGCGGAGCAAGATGTTGTGAAATTTGTTTCACAATCATTTAAAGGAGAAGCGTTGGCATGGTGGAGGTCATTACTCCAAGCCACGGGGAAGATTCTACTCTACAACTTATCTTGGGGCCAATTTGTTGCATTAGTCAAAGAAAACTATTGCCCTCAGCATGAAGTAGAAAAGATAGAATCGGACTTCCTGACATTGGTCATGGAAAATTTGAACTGTCAGGCATACGTGACAAGTTTCAACACTATGTCCCGCCTAGTCCCTTATTTAGTCACCCCTGAACCTAAACGCATAGCGCGTTTCATTGGAGGCCTAGCACCAGAGATAAAAGGAAATGTTAAAGCATCTAGGCCAACCACATATAGGTCCGCGGTGGACTTATCCCTATCTCTCACCTTAGATGCAATCAGATTTAAGTCTGTTAAGGCTTCTAGCGAGAGAAGAAGAGAAAGAGAGGAGGAGAACTCTCATCAAACTAACAAGAAGAAGAAGGGAAGCTCGGAGCGTGGGAAAGATTCTGAGTTTGGAAAGAACTCGAGTCCGCCTGATAACAAACCCAAATGCAGTAACTGCAAAAAAGCAACATTTTGGAAAATGTACAATCAACCCACGTGCTAAATTGTGTGGAATTTGCAAGACCAAGGGTCACAAAACCTTAGATTGCAAGGGGTTAAAGAACGCCACATGTTACAATTGCAACGAGGAAGGGCACATCAAAACCAGCTGCCCAGAGCTTATAAAGAAGCCAGGAAATAAACGCATGAATCTTCAGGATGAACGCCCAGGGGATAATGCAGTATGATATATATATAGCAGGTACCTTCTTTATCAAACAGTATGCAGAAATTAATTACCACTGGCACATATAACTCTATAATGAATAATGATTGTTGAGAATTATTGTCTCCGTCTGATAGGACTCCTATCGTTTAATCCGAGATGAAAGATTTGTCGTTAATACTTAAGAAAACACTCCAACGAATCCTAGATTGATGTCTGTATCTATTAGGAATCGCTCTTTTCTAATATCCTTATGGCAAGCTTTCGAGCTATCCAAAATTCATCAATATAACAAAGACGGATGTGACATTTTGATCCCCTGTCAACAAGATGATGAATTAGGCCCAAACCTTAAATGCCGTTAATGGTCCCTCGTGACCTAGGCTAAACATAATAAATATATATTTAATAACATTCATTGAGAATGTTAGTACTATATTAACCAATATGGTCTATAAATGCCATGGTTAGTATATGTTAAGGCCATCAGGATGAAGAATAGCAGTTGTTGGATTGCGACTAAGAAATTGTTTTATTGGTATTAGGAACCCACATCGAGTATGGCAAACTCGGATAAGACAACAGTCAATCGCACCATTGATGACGCGACGCATGCTAATGATGCTGAAATTGTAAGCCTTAGAATTTCCAAGGATGTTCTTCAGACCATGATAGACGCAGCCGTTAGAAAAGTTGTGAAGAAGGCTGTGAAAAAGTTAAAGGAGCCCCTTGTGGCTCGGTCCAAGTTTTACCTAGGACCACCTTTCCTTACTCCTAAGGAGGGTCTTGTTCATGCCTCTGATGCAAAGGATGAACTAAAAAGGAAAAGGGACGTAGATAACTCCCAGAGTTCCAAGAAAAAGAACAAACAAAAGTCCGACCAGAAACCAGAATGTGAGACCTGCAAGAAGCGCCATTATGGGAAATGCAGGTTCGAACCAAAATCTAAATCACAGCCCAGGACTTGTGGAATCTGCAAGTCTAAGGGACACAAAACGTTGGACTGCAAGGACATGAAGAATGCCGTCTGTTTCGGCTGTAATGAGAAAGGCCACATCAAGACTACGTGCCCTAAAAATGTCAAAGGAAATGCGGCGGAGGAATTAAAGCCTAAAATTGAAGACGCCTAAAATGCCTGAGCTAGTCCATTAATAATGGCAACAGGTATATTCCTTGGCATTTTATCAGTAATTTAAATACTAAGAGTTTATTTTGGTTCGGATACCAGTAAATTCTTCATAAACAGTAATCTTAGAGAACTTTTATATTAGCCACAAGGTATAAATCATCGAGAAAACCTTAGTAACCTATTCTTCTAGTATCGACAAGGAATCCTTCCGAAAAATCTAAGAGTCCTCTTTCTTCGCATAGAGTACAACAACATATGTTATTTTTATTTTCTTCCTTCATTTTTCTCTCTTCTATCGCCTGCGAATGCCAAACTATGTTTGATAAAAGTGCCATATGAGGATTGGCGTATTCTAGTGTGTTCCATAGATTACTTCCATGCCTGATCAGTATGGAGGTTTAATACATGGAACCCCTGAGATATCCCAATGGTTATATTGTACTAGAGTCGACTAGTAGTATTCAAGGAAGATATCCATAATATAGTTATCTAAATAAATATTCCCTAGTAACGGAATATGAGGACTCATAACATAAATATGTCACTTAATTGACACGAGCAATGATGGGTGAACTGGAGTCTGAGATATGGAAATCTTTATAACCTCCTCGTATCTCGACTACATCCTCATAAGTTTCCCTGCTTACCTCCTGGAAGGCAGGTAGAGTTAATAAATATTAACATCTCTCTATGGACTGGAGTATTGTGAAAAGCTCCACATTGCTTATAAAACAATCGAAACCCTTGATTAAATAAGTTTTAAGATATAGTCTCATATAACCTGACTCAGTATTCTGAAGGTTTTATAAGAAAGACGGTTCATATTATCTATATATTAATGACCGCAACCCTAATTAAGCAACAATTAAGAACTGCCATAAGATGCCAGAATCTAAAGGCAAATTACTGGTGGATAGGCTTAATGAAGTCTGTAGCCACTCATGTTACCAAATGCTCGACTTATGCGCAAGTCATAGCTGAGATGGTAACTACGGATTTTATTGCCAAGTTACCCAAACCCAGGAAAGGAAACGACACAATATGGGCTATAGTCGATAGGCTGACTAAATCAGCTCATTCCTTACCCATAAAGGAGACTTACAACTCCGGCACCATAGCCCAATTATATGTTGATAAGATTGTAGCCTTACACGGCATATCTGTGTCTATTACCTCCGATAGGGATACTAGATACACGTCACATTTCTGGAAGAGCTTCCAGCAAATCTTTGGGCACGCGTTTGAACTTCAGTACGGCTTACCATCCACAGACGGACGGTCAGAGTGAGCGTACCATTCAAACGTTAGAGGACATGCTACGCGCGTGTGCTATAGATTTAGGTGGTAGTTGGGATAAGGACCTACCCCTAATCAAATTCTCCCACAACAATAGCTACCATACCAGCATAAAGGCTGCGCCTTTCAAGGCATTATACGGTAGGAAATGCAGATCGCCTGTTTGTTGGGCGGAAGTAGGAGAGGTCCAATTATCGGGACCAGAGATTGTTTTCCAGACTACGGACAAGATTGTCCAGATCCGGGAACGTCTCAAGGCTGCCCGCGATAGGCAGAAGAGCTACGCTGATCCAAAGCGTAAGGATTTTCACTTCGAAGTGGGTGAAAAGGTATTACTTAAGGTATCACCCTGGAAGGGGGTGATGCGCTTCGGCAAGAAGGGCAAACTGAGTCCGAGATGCATAGGACCTTTTGAGGTCATTGAACGGGTCGGATCAGTTGCCTATAAGTTGAACTTGCCTGAAGAGCTCAATGGAATTCACAATGTGTTCCACATCTGCAATCTCAAAAAGCGCTTCGCCGACGAATCGTTGGTGATTCCACACACAGATGTGCATATAGATGAGAGCTTAAAGTTCATAGAAAAACCTTTGTCGATTGAAGATCGACAGGTGAAGAAGCTTCGCAGAAAGCACGTACCGATTGTAAAAGTCAAATGGGATGCTCGTAGAGGTCCTGAATATACGTGGGAAGTCGAAGCTACAATGAAAGAAAAATACCCCTATTTATTTGAGTAAATCTCGGGTCGAGATTTATTTTAAGGGGGTGAGGATGTAACACCTCGAATTTTTGTGTCCAATGATGTGTTAACACGTGTCATTTGTTTACACGTGGCATCTATAATAAATAAAGGACTAATTTTGACAAACCTTGAAAGTATATAAATTCGAGGGTTATAAATGTCAACAGGGGTAAATATACTATATAGTATCCCTAAATAATGCTTAAACCTTCAAACGAATAAATTATAGATCGTACAAAAACAAAACGCGGAAGAAAGTGAGAGATTACAAACTACAGGGGTTAACTGTGTCAACATGTTTAATAATACCTCTGAGTGACCCTTTAACGTTCCAAAGACTTTGTAACGGTATTATACCCTCACTAAAATAATATATATGAATTTCGCGAAGTTTCGATATGAAACGAGAAAGTTACGATCGAATTCGTAGAAGGAGGGTTAAAAGCGTCAACAGTGAAAGTTAAGACTTTCCAATATAATTAATAAATAAACCGGGGACTTAATAATTCACATAAATAACGCGAGGCCCTTAATCGTAAATAACCGAGGGCCAATTCGCAAAGTTACCCCTTCGGTTCCGAAAGGCCAGGTTATTAATTACAAAGATTCGGTAATCATTGCGAAAGATTTGGCAAGATTCTGATCATGATTACAAAGGATTTAAAAATCCTGAAAACATAACCTAACGCGACCCGCGTAAGGTTTCAAGGTAAGTTGAGGCGGGCCGCGAGCCTCCTCTTAAACGCGCCTGGTTAGTAAACTTCAGGCGACCCGCGTACAAAGTGCCTGGTTCCCCCATGCGGGCCGCGTCAGGCGCCCAGATGCAGAAACATGCTTAACTTGGCTGTTCAGCCTTCCAAGAGCCATGATCTGCATTTAAACACCTCCAAATGACCCCTAAACGACCCCTAACACTAAGGACAAGTGTTGATCAGTTGTGGTGTGTGCTAGACTTTGTTGTCAATCAATTGTGGTGCTTGAAACCACTATATAAAGCCTAAGTTGCAACCATAAGTTCACACCCCATCATCTGCATCATTTGGTCATTTCTGGAGCTCCAACTTCCTCTCAAGTGGTCACACTTGGTGCATAGGACCTCAGTAAGTGTTCCACTCCTTTCCCAATTGAGCTTTAACTTAGTTTTAGCTTAAAAGTCGATCCGTCGTAACTAACGGTCGACTTAGCGATAACTCACAAATGATTCAGTGAATTGTCGAATCAAGAATGGTTATTTGTTGGTAATTATGTGGGTAATAAACCTCTAAAAGGGTTCCCACTGATCACCACTCTAACTATGTCAAATGTCGAGTCAAACGTGCACCCAAAAAGTCAACAGAATGTCGTTTTGGCGAATCTTGCATAATCTGTAATGTATATACTATGGAACCTGTTTTGATGATCATAAAACATGATATTAAGTATATAAACTTGTTTGCGCTCGTTTGAATCGACCATTTGCTATATTAACCCGGTTCGGAGCCGAATGTCGCAAAAGTTTGACTTTTGCATTGACTTCAGTTCTGACCCGTTTTAGTGAAGTATAGATATGCCTTAGGACTCTCTTAGGACCAGGTCACGTGATGGTATAACCCTCTGTGACCGGTTCATCGTTTGTCCGAGTCTTTTACGCATTTCCGTTAATCGCCTAAAAGTTGACCGTAACGCCCTTTTTAAAATAAAACGAGTATTTCGGACACGTGAACGGACCATAACCTTGCTCACTAAATTATAAGCATGTCCTTAAAGTCTCACGTCAATCCGAGGTCTAGAATAAGAGTTATGCTAAATAGCGCAATTAAAATAAACTTTTGTAATAAACGACGCAATTAGCATAACACCTATCTAAGCCAAGATTTTATCACCAAAACTTTTACCCACTGTTGTAAAATAATATTTTGGGAATTTTAAAGATTTTTAATTATTTTTAGCCTGCTCATAACCTACGGTTATGGCTATGGGTCGGTAAATACCGAATACGCCCTTTTTGGCCATAAAATGAGTTCTACAAGGTCTTTTGACCCGATTCCAGTTGCTACTAATTTTAAATAATAAATAAAGTATTTTAGACTTTATAAACTGTTCGGGAAACTCAGATTTCCTGTAGAACTCGAAAAGCTCTTTAAAAGTCTTTAAAATGACCGAAAAACCCCTACGGGGCATAATGTTAACTTAAACTCGTTACAGGCATCACGGAAGGTATCCTAATGATACCGCAACCTCTTTAAGGTATATTGACTTAGGAAGCAAGCGTAGGACTCTCACGGTTACCCGTTACGCCTATTGCGTGCACGGTTCGGCTTATGTAACTAGTTTACATAAATTAGCCGATACGGGTCAAACCATATCATTTCGACCCCGAAATCTAGAATGTGAATATTAAACCCATATAAAACAAGTCTCCAGACTTGTTGGGTCAGAATCACATTCCATTCACGGTTTTCGCCTTTCCGCGCGATTAAACCGTATCTATCTTTTGAAACCAACCGGTCTAGGCTACGGCTAATATAAAGACCCGTTAGGATTCTAATAGGTTATTTTGAAAACCTTCGTTCCAGAATAAGGAGCCCCAGTAAAAGATATCGGTGATTTAATTGATTAAGGAATATACATTGCAAAGGTAAATACTTTTAACTTATTTTCCCTTATACGGGCTTGGGATACGGTATTTTAAATATACCGCTTGGTCGGGTGTAGAAACCTTTTAATCGGAGATGATTAAATTGCATAATCCCGTTTTAATCTGTATTGATTGATAACAAATAACGTTGGGGGTTAATGACCGTGTCCTGGATATCCTTGGCTCATTTTAAAAAGTGAATGGCCACGACGTAAGCGCAAGGTGTAGGCAAAACACCTCCTGTTGCATATGTATAACGTATACTCACTCGTGAGAGTATTCTTCTTGTGAGATTATATTTGTGGTGTGTCGATTAATCTTGTCCGGCTTGTATTGTATAATCACCGGCCCTAAATGTTGGACAACCATGTAAATCGGATACAAGATTTTTATTAAACAAAATTGTCCCAAGTATAAAAGATTAATTTTGCCTTTGGGCATCTTAATCAACGTGTCAAAATACTTTGTGCCTTGTGCATTCAAATCAATTTTTCCAACTCTTTTCAAAGGAGTCGGTTGAATGTATTTACCAGTGTAAACTGACGTATTTTCCCCAAAAAGATTAAGTGCAGGTACCTAAACGTAAATTGGCTGGTATTAGCTCCCTAGCGTCGTGATAAGTCTCGCAAGCTTGATTGCAGTATCTGATGGAACAATATTTTATTATTATTTTGATCCGCTGTGGATATATTCGACTTCTGTAATACATTTGATATTACAACCAGAGGTTGAAGTATATATTTATCTTTAAGCTTCCGCTGTGCATTATATAATTGTGTGGTTTGACTATATTGTTGCCAACATCGTCACGGTAATCCCCCACCGGGCCCACTGGTGAGACACGTGGAAATCGGGGTGTGACAATAACCATTTGTTGTTAGACTATCTCCAATGCTAAACGCGCCCTTGGACGCCCTTAGCTGCCACATCTCTGTCACATAATATCCTTACAAATCCTTAAAAACCACAATTTCATTTCCAACTCTACAAATATCCTTACCTTTCTTAATTTTCACCTCATCGCATGAACCGAGGCAAACCCATGCCCTTGTGCAAGGGCATCTAACCTAAGGGCATGTTAGGATAGATGCACTCCAATGGTAAGGATCTTCAAGGGCATGTAAGGCTGGAAAGTATGGTTTGGGTCATCCCCAAGGGGATGGACCGCCACGTAAGCCGGTGTGAGGATGGGCCTAAAGGGGATGGACCTAAGGGTGGGGGATGAGCCCCTTTATATATATGTATGTATGTATGTATGTATGTATGTATGTATGTATGTATGTATGTATGTATGTATGTATGTATGTATGTATGTATGTATGTATGTATGTATGTATGTATGTATGTATGTATAGGTGTGTGTGAGGGAGTGAGGCCCGGCTTGGGCGGCCATTGGCGGACGAAGAGGACGCCCCTAGGGCGGCGACGGAGCAGGGGGTGGGGGAGCCGGGGCGGCTGTGGAGGGATGGACCTGGGGCTAGCCCCCATACCTTCTAGTCTAAGGGCAACCCTCCAATTGATGCATTGGAGATAGTCTTATGTTCTATAGGTAATTGTAGGAGAATTTTTTTTCCATTGGTCATTACTAACTGTTTTTATTAACACACATGGTATGTACTAAGTGTAATTATATATTCTTATGTTCCCCTTAAAGTCAAAGGGAACAACAAGAAATTTGAGCCATTAGATTAAATTGAGATCAAATCTC
Source organism: Helianthus annuus (assembly GCF_002127325.2). Classification (NCBI taxonomy): domain Eukaryota; kingdom Viridiplantae; phylum Streptophyta; class Magnoliopsida; order Asterales; family Asteraceae; genus Helianthus; species Helianthus annuus. The sequence goes on along the minus strand of NC_035445.2, from coordinate 117,339,117 downwards.
AGCCCTTTAAAATAGAAAATTACTTCTAGAAGCAGCAGTTACCAATATTAAGATGTGGACTTTAAGCCATAAAAAAATGGGGAGGTTTCATGACGGTTGGGAGGTTTAGTTTAATGGGCCATTAGTTTAATGGGCCATGATCTGTTTGTTGTAAAAAACAACATTTAGGATCTGTTTGGTATGAGGTAATAGAATGGACGAGTGAATGGAATGGGCAAAGGAATGGAATGGGCAACGGAATGAAATGGGTCATTACCATTCCATGGTCATGTTTGGTTAACCTATGAGAATGGAATGATACATTACTTTGTGTTGTTTGGTATGCAAAAAAAGACGAATGAATGGAATACAATTCATTGAAAATGACAACAATACCCTTGTCTCAAAATAAAGAAAAATAACTAGTTTTCACAAAATTTTCCATTAAAAATTATAATAAATATATATTATGAGAAACAAAATATATTTAACTAATATGAGTGGGGATCCTACGGAAAGTGTGTTTTTCCTAAAAAGTGTAAAAAGTCATAAAACACAATAATTTCAGGCATAAAGCACACCTAAAACTCACAAATAATAGAATGGGTATTACTAAAACACCATATTCAAACTCTAACAGTCCATAAAAACTTTAAACACACCATCGTAGAACTATGAATATAAAACACACAATGCTAAACAACATAAAACACAATAATATTTGTCATTCCACAATCAGAGCCTTAACATCTAAAACACAACACAAAACCCACATACATGATGTTTTAGTAATCTTCATCATATTATTTGTGGGTTTTTGGTGTGTTTTATGGTTGACATTACGGTGTTTTATGACTTTTTACACTTTTTAGGAAATTTGGACTTTCTGGCCAACTCCTATCCTAACTAATATAATTCAAAATATATTCAAAAGTTTCCAACCAAAATAATTAACAATCATCCAGGATCTGCAAAATAAAAAAAAAAATAAAAATAATCCAAAAGTCATCGTATATCACGTCAAGCAATATCTTCAAGCATAGTCTTTACCCATCCAAATTTGCGTTCTTCATCAACCTTAAAAAAAGATTACCATTAGCGAAAGAAAATAATTCAAATACACATACATTAGTATTTTTATATTTATTCAATTCGATGGAGTTAGTGGCTAACTACTTAGCTGGTTATGGGTCAAAGTGGGAAGGAATTGGCTGCAGAACTAGCAGTGAAAGATAATAATTCAAGTAGAAGAACCATTCAAAAGATTTGAAAACACATAAACAACACTGGCACTTAAGCAATACAGAATGTCATAAACATAAGGCCTCAATAAATATTAAAAGATATCATAAACAAAATGTAAGTGTGGCAGTAGTTTGAACCAAAAGCATAAGGCCTCAATGAATCATTTCTCAGTGAACAGTTGTTATAAGACCTCAATAAATCATAAACAAAAGCATGTTATAAGACCTCAATAAATCATCTATCATTAATCAATTGTCCACGCTAGGGTGTAAACGAACCCAAGCTAGACTAGGCTCGATCTCAGCTTGTCATGATTTTCTGAAGCTCGAGCTCGGCATAGTTCGAGCCTACTATTTTTCGATCGAGCTCGGCTCGCCAATATTAAATAATACGTATAATATATATAATATTAAAATTGGTCTCGTTTAGGCTCAAGCTCGGCTCGGACTCGATAAGGCTCGGCTTATTTCGAGCTTTTACTCGAGCCGGTATCGAGTAGCTCGCGAGCCGCTCGGCTCGTTTGCATCCCTAGTTAAAACTCACAAAAAACCGGTAATTCAATACATATAACCGAAATAGAATATATAATACGAACTATCAAAACAGAACAACAAGAATCTTGATATGAAAAAGAACGAACAACTTGAATAAGAATGAAAAAACTTTACTTTGTGTTTTCTTCTAATTTATTACATCCAACAGAAACACAAAAATTAAAAAATACGATGAATTGAATTATCGTGGTGAAGATTAATAAAAGCTAAATATACAAACAAAAACTTCAATTTTGGTTAAAACTCACAAAACAGAACCGATGATATTAGCAATTGAATAAGTATGTAAAGAGTTAAAGTTCACCATTAATTCAGTGAAAGTCTAGGATGATAAAATCACAAGAATTGAACAAATAAATAAACAATTTACCTGATTTCGTGTCTGATGATGAAAATCACAACGAACTGGGCAAATTTTAGGGTTCCAGAGGAGTGACGTTCTGCTCTATGAAGATGGTGATATATATGACCAAATCATAATCCATTCCTTGTTAAGAGGATGTGCAAATCAGATATCGATAGAAGGGGAGGGAAAATCGGTGAGGATGGGGGCAAAATAGAGAAACTTCCTTTTGTTAATGAACGAAATGAAAAAAAACTAGGGGTAGGCCAGGAATAGATTTCAACAATTTTAGAAGGAATGGAATGGGGTATGTAATGCCTTATTCCATTCACATGGTCAACCAAACACTTCTTTTTTCATTAGCCTTGAATGGAGTATTCCATTCCATCCTTCATTACCTCATACCAAACACTACCTTACTGAAAAAACTTGCAACCGGCAGTTACAAACACTACCTTACTGAAAAAACTTGCAACCGGCAGTTACAACACAGAACACACATTCTAACTTATCAAATATAATATATATAAGTTCTTTAAAAGCTAGAAACTGTGTGACGAGTATGCTGCCAGAAATGCAACCTGCAAAAATGTAAATAACACATAAAATTGTTAATAAAACGACCTGCAAATAAAAAAAAATCTTAGCACCATAAATATTTTAAGTTGATACTGCTGATTTTCAATCTAAGGTGCATAATTATTTTAAGCTGGTGCTAATTTAAAAAAACTTTGCATAGGTTTGAAAAACAAGGCTGATAAAAATATCTACAAACATTTATCGTAACATCTACCAAATACAAATTTTATAATTAAAAAAATATAATGCATTCGGCCGCACACATTAATGTGGAAAAAGGTGCAGTGTAAATTAAACACGTAGACTAACAGTTATTCAAGCACATTTATAGCTAGAAAATAGGATCGTGTGCGAGTAACTGCCACTTTGCCATTCCTATATAAGTGGTAGGTCGGATGAAAAACCCAAAGTTTACTTTGCATTGCTCAATTAACTTGCAAGCACCAGCTTTAAACAATCTTGCAGAGTTGCAGTCATGGAAGACTGCCAACTTGGTCAAGAGGTATGCAGCAAAGGTAAACTTATTTCTATTCATATTAATCGGGTCACTAGTCTGTTTCAACTTTCAACTCTGTTTAACCTTTTCAATTTCACGCAGGAAGATGACCTATTCAATCTAGTAGTATATGCATGCAAGGTATGACTTATTATTTTAAGTATTTGCTTAAGTTGGAGGCACGCAGAGAAAGAGTGGAGATTGTTTCATTTTCTTTAAAATGCTTATATCACACTAAATGCGTCTTTGGTGGGGCTCGAACCCTTGACAACAAGGGAAGCAACACTTTGAATCCAATGATTTTACCAATTGGATTCCCCCCCCCCCACCACCTCACCACATGTATAGATTGTTTTATATGGGCCTCATTTTAGTTCCTACAAATCTCACATGCATAGATAACTTAGTGAAGAGGTAAAAAAATCAAAATAAGTTTGGCAACCTCATATTTTCCAAAATGAACGGCCTATAATATTTTGTAAGATGTTTACGTGTTATGTGGCATTTTATTTTTGCTTTATCTTCTGTAACGTGTTTATATATAAAGTATAGACAGTTTTGAAAAAGGTAAAACATGGTTATTGATTTTTGGTCTAAAACAACGTTGCATTGTAAAGTGGGCATGGAAAAAACATGTTTGTACTTACTAGAAGACAATTGTGAAAATTAGAAAAACATTTAAGACTTTAAGTTATAAAAAAAATTTATGTAAATAAAATACAAAAAAGTCATTGTCATAGATTCAGTTGAGTAAATACATTAATTATCTATAATCTTTAAGAAAAAGTAACACTATTTTGCAGAATGTAACAAAAGAAAAGTTTTAATAATTTCGGCCTTTTACAAAATAAAATATATATATCTAACGATGTTGAATCAGTCAAACCGGAAACCACCCAATAACTTGCGTGTAATGTTTGTAATTTTTGTAATATTGTTATCATTTTTTATAGATAAATATTAAAAAAAAACTACCAAGTATAAACGTATATATGTTTTTCAAGTGTAAGTTTATACAAATAAGAACGAGCAAGTAACTATTAACAGCACACACTTGATGAATTATGCAGCAGCAATTGGAACAAGCCCAATCTATAGCCCATTATATATGAATATAAGAAACAAAAAATAAATGTCAACTTATAAAAATTATAAGTAGTCTTATATTACTAGATAATAATAATAATCATAATAATAACAGTAATAATAATAATCATAATAATAATAATAATGGTGGTGGTGGTAGTAGTATTTTATAATAATAATAATAATAATAATAATAATAATAATAATAATAATAATAATAATAATAATAATAATAATAATAATAATAATAATAAAATTAACCATTTGTTAGGATTTGGTTTAGGTGATTTATATATGATCCATTTGTTTAATATGGCATCGAGTTATTTATGAACCGTTTTACACATTGGGTCCTTTGTTACTCAACTACGTTTTTTATGCTTTAGTAGTCAATGGCCTACTTAAAGACTTAATGCATTGTAATTCATTGATATTGTCTCTTATCTTATTTTGATCGGTTTTTAGGCATAATACGCATGCAAATATTAACCATGTTGATGAAACCTTTCAAAAATTTTGATTCTTTTTTAAACAAATAATGTTTTTGTTTACAATTTAAATATGTCTTTATACCATCAACATGCCCGTCCACCGGACGGGTATAGAACTAGTTAAAAATATGACTGACATCAATAAAACCTACTTTTAGTTAGGTTATAGGATATATCCTATGAGTTTTAGTTTATTAAGGCAAGATATGTGATATTTTATTCGTTGAGGAGGGAACACTTAACACCATCTCCTTATTGTGGTATGTACTAAGTGTAATTAAAAGTATGCCGACATCAATAAAACCTAATTTTAGTTAGGTTATAGGATATATCATATCAGTTCTAGTTTATTAAGGCAAGAGATGAGAGATTTCATTCGTTAAGGAGGGAACATTTACCACGATCTCTTTATTGTGGTATGTATTAAGTGTAATTAAAAGTATGATGACATCAATAAAACCTACTTTTAGTTAGGTTATAAGATATATCATTTCAGTTTTAGTTTATTAAGACAAGAGATGAGAAATTTTATTCGTTGAGGAGGGAACATTTAACATGAACAATTTTTTGAATAACAGATCAATTAGATTTTAGTGAAACATATGTATAGAACTAGAACTCTAGTTTATTACATGTCTATAAATTAGAACCGTATACATGTTCATGTATATATAGGTTTATTAGAAAGGGAAAATATCAAAAATTTCCAACCACAAATGGAAACCAAATTTCTAGTTTCGCTCATGTTCCTTCAAGCAATCATCAATGGTGTTAATCTGCTCAGACCTCCGGATCAACATGGTTCTAAATGTAGTAAAAATGGTGATCTGAATTCAAATGTGCTACTAAAATCACGAGATGTCGCACTTGATGAACTCTACAAAAGCTTTCGACTTCCATTCACTGGTGCTCAAAGGAGCAATAATGGTGGAATTTGGGCCCATGCTCTTTGTCCCCCCAAAGAGAAAATGGAAGAGTGTCGGGAGTGTGTCAAAGATACCATCGATTTTCTTAAGAAAGACTGCCCGAAACAAAAGGAGGGTGCGACTTGGTCAATCTTTCCGCACTTGTATTGCATGGTTCGTTATGCAGATCATCCAAATCAAGGAAATCTAGCCGAATGGGCTTGGGTTCAATTCAATGCCCCACCACCAGCTGGTCCGGGTAATGCTACTGCTGGTGAGTTGGAGAAGGCGTGGAATAATCTGGCAAATATAATAATGGAAAAGGCAACCAGAGTTAAAAACGTTGAGCGTTACTGGTATGGGTCTCTACTTTATGGGCCACATCCCCAGAATTTCTATGGGACCATGCATTGTGCTCCTAATATATCAGATGTGATCTGCAAGAAATGTTTATCTGATGGAATTAAGCAGCTCAATGAGTGTTGTTGCAAATCAAGAAAACAGTCTGGAAGGACATTTTCTGTTAATTGTGCCGTTTGGTATTCACATGCTAAAATAACTCCTGACACACTTCTGACCATCTCCGCCCCATGAGGAAAATGTTTGAGGTTATGGCGTAATTATTGTAACGTTTTTCTGTTGTGATTTTGTTTTTGTTTTCGTTGTTATATTCGAGCCTCTTGCTGGTTTTTTATATTTATATATATATAAAGTGTATTTATCATACCCTTCTAGCATGATCATCACTTTAACGGTTAACCTATTTCATTTTTAAAGTTTTTATTAGTATGTGTATCTATTAAACAAGTTCTTAACCTTTGAATTGTGTTGGTTTTTTGATATTTTTGTGATATATATTATATATATAAAATCATTCAACTTTTATTAAACTACTTGATGTAGACTAGGAAATGGGATACGAAATCGGACCTGTTGATTCACACAGAATACCAGGAACAATTCTTCCAAAATTCGTTGATTCTCATAGAATACCAAAGATTGGGGGTTTCATACTCAAAACACTCACAAGTGAATTGGGAGAGAAAAATGACTTTTCATAAACTTCAAAACTATCCCCAATACAAATTACATGAGAACTTATATAGAGTTTTTATAATCAACTCAATGGACATAAATTAAAACAAAACTTCATGAACACTAAATGTGGATTTATTTCATTACATAATTGAGTCGACACTTGATATTCCCGCATCATTCTCCCCACCATTGGAAAAACTCGACCTCGAGTTTTGTCCCAGGCTAAAGCCACCTGGATCGAAAGGAACATCAATCCGATTCTTTTCGATTATTATCAAGGCCCGCCCAAGTAGTTCTACTTCACGGGTTATCTCATTTAACTCTGAACCTGTACCACCTAGGTCGAACGGAGCATAGGACCATTTCTTGTTTACTATTGTCTTGACCCTCTCAATTAATATAGTTCCAACTAAATAACCATATAGTCGTAAACCATGGACCTCATTGTATTTTTTTACAAAATACCCATCAAGTTTAACAACTTTTTCTTCATTTTGATCAATATGAGGGTCATCTTTTGACGACATAGCTTCTCCAACCTCCACAATCTGGCCATCAACCAAATTTTCAAATAGAACCTCGTACCAGATTTTTACAATATGAGAATTTTGTATACCATGGTTTTCATCATCCAAAATAATTTTCTCAAAACTATTTGTTGGAAAATTACCTTTAAAAATTGTACAAAAGTAAATTTGAGAAGCACCAAAATCTGTTGTGTTTCTTAATGTCTTCGACTTCATTGCTTTGCTCATGAAATTTTTTTGCAAGCCCCCCATGTTAACAGGTTGAGTTCCAAATGTAGCCGATGGACCACCCGTTACCATAGTAGGACCATCACCCTTAACACTATGACTTTTGAAACTTGATTCGTCATCACCGGCTCCCATGATCGTCGACTCTTTTTTGTGGTCATGTCTAATGGTGAGCACACTACTGGTACCACCCGAATCATCGTCGCATGCCCAAGAATACCATTGCTCATCCTCGTATTCATCAAAACATGGTAGAGTGTGGTACAAGCGATAATCCCTCTCAGAAGCCATTTTGAGCCAGGAATTTAGCTCTGATACCAACTGATGTAGACTAGGAAATGGGATACGAAATCGGACCAGTTGATTCACACAGAATACCAGGAACAATTGTTCCAAAATTCGTTGATTCTCATAGAATACCGAAGATTGGGGTTTCACACTCAAAACACTCACAAATGAATTGGGAGAGAAAAATGACTTTTCATAAACTTCAAAACTATCCCCAATACAAATTACATGAGAACTTATATAGAGTTTTTATAATCAACTCAATGGACATAAATTAAAACAAAACTTCATGAACACTAAATGTGGATTTATTTCATTACATAATTGAGTCGACACTTGATATTCCCGCATCACTACTTAACAAAGTCGTTGGTTTACATGGTAACTTTTAAACCGATTCTTTAATTGAGTGACATTCGATATGTATTTTTTGTTTCTCTTTTCTAAAAACATTGTTCTGTTTAATATAAGGTAATTAATAACGTTTTAAAGCGAATATGCTGAAATTTGTTATTTTTATTTTTTTTATTGCCATGTTAACACTAATTTTCCTTTAAAAAATAACCTAGAATTGATTGAATTCGGCAAGAAAACCAATTTAAAAGGATAAGAGATAAGCAAATGACTAAATTCAAACACTTTATAAACTTCAAAAGATAAAATGATTAAAAGAAAATAATAGATTATATTTGTGTAAATAGAGATAGGATCTTCTCAATAACTTTGTAATTATCTCTTCCCTAAATTGTGGGATTAAACTTCAAAAGATAAAATGATTAAAAGAAAATAAAAGATTATATTTGTGTAAATAGGGATAGGATCTTCTCAATAACTTTGTAATTATCTCTTCCCTAAATTGTGGGATTACATCTTGTATATATATATTGATCTTATCAATGAAAGGAAATTCAATTGAGCCATAACATTCTTCATGATCAAGAGCTTAAACCCTAAACCTTCCTCTCACCAATTTTTTTTCCTTTTCCTCTTGATCACCGCCGCCTGGACTTCTCTTCCTCTCGGCCGGCGATGTCTTCCTCCCAAATCCATCCTACTGTCACCGTAAACAACATCAAGAACTTTATCCTCTTGATCCTTAACAGCCAAACCGAGCACTACAATACGTGGGCCGAGCTATTCATCCTCCACTGCAAAGCCTACGATGTGTTTGATCACCTTCAACCTCGTGAAACCGCTACCTCTTCCTCCACCGCCAAAGACTCCTCTGATAAAGACAAAGATAAAGCTCCGGCCACCAAACACCCATATCTTGAGTCGTGGGAACGGATTGATTCTATTGTTCTACAATGGATCTACGATACCATCTCTCAGGATCTCATGCACACCATCATGTCACCAACACCACCGCGCATGACGCATGGTGTCAACTCAAAAACTTGTTCCTCGACAATCAAGCATATGAAGCTCCTCCATGACCAACTTACTAGCCTTGGTTCCACCGTATCTGAAAACCAACTTGTTCTACAGATTCTCACCGGCTTAACCGATCAATACAAGAGCATCTCTCTCATCCTTCGGCAAACTCAACCCCTCCCGGATTTTTACAACACCCGATCGCGCCTATGTCAAGTTGAAGAACAAAAAAACGCCCAAGCCAAGTTATCTGCTCAAACGGTCGGCACCGCCCTTCACACCACAACTGAGCAAACAAACCGAATTCTCGCCGATACCCGGAACCACCACCGGTTCGACACCTCTTCTGATCGTGGACGTGGTCGAGGCCGTGGCCGTGGCCGCGGTCGCTCAACTTACGGCTGGGGTCGTTACCCCCAACCCAACCATTACCCGCCATATTTTTTGCCGCCACCTCCTTGGGCCAGTAACACACCTCAGCAACAAGCATCCACTTGGGCCCAATGGTCACCACCTCCTTGCCCATACCCGTCAAATCCATCTTCTTCACAAGCAGCCCAACCCCACTCATCGGCCCAAGGCATATTAGGCGCAAAACTAAATACTCAACCATCGGCACAGACGTACACCACCGGATACGCTCCAACGGATATTGCTCAAGCACTGTATAACTTGGCTCTTTAGAACAATGATTCATCATGGACTATGGACACGGGTGCGTCAGGTACAATGTCTCCTCAATCTGATAAGTTTCCCTCTATTTTTAATTCTAGCATTATTCGTATTATTGTTGGTAATGGCAAAACCATTCCGGTCCTCGGACAAGGCAACATAACCCTACCACCACCATCCCCCCCCCCCTTTTTAAACTTAACAATGTCTTATATGCACCTAACCTTGTTAAAAACCTTATATATGTACGTCGTTTTACAACTGATAACCAATTATCTGTTGAATTTGACCCATATGGTTTTATTGTGAAGGACCTACAGACCAAGAAACCTATCCTACGGTGTAATAGTTCAGGGGATCTTTTACTCTCTCAGCCCGTCCAACATCACCAATCTCACCAGTGCTTCCACTTATGCAGCTATCTCTCAAGACATCTGGCATCAAAGGCCCAGTCACCCAGGCCCAACTATTTTACAAAATTTAAAAACTTCTCATTCAATTTCTTGTGGTTCTTTAAAGCATAAAGTTTGCACTGCTTGTATTTTTGGGAAACACACTAGACTTCCTTTTGTTGCATATAATACAAGTACTTTTAATGCCATTTGATCTTTTTCATAGGGACGTGTGGACATCTCCCATCCTTTCTAATGGGGGACATCGTTATTATGTATCATTCTTGGATGATTACACCAATTTTCTATGGACCTGCCCTATTTCTCACAAATCTGATGTTTTTGCTATGTTCACAAAATTTAATACCTTTATTCAAACCCAATTTAGCACCAAAATAAAACAATTCCAATGTGATAACGGTCGTGAATATGCCAACAACGAATTTCATAATTTTTGCACTATACATGGCATGCACTTTCGTTTCTCTTGTCCCCACACCTCGTCTCAAAATGGTAAAGCCGAACGAAAAATTCACACCATCAATGACCTTATGCGTACCATTATGGCCCACTCTTCAACCCCGAACATCTAATGGCACCATGCTCTCGAAACCGCAACCTACCTCTTAAATATCATCCCAACCAAAATACACAACTTTCAAACACCCACCCAACGATTATACCGTTGCATGCCCTCTTACGACCACCTGTGAGTGTTCGGATGCATATGCTACCCACTTATTCCGAACACGACCATTCATAAACTAGCCTACCATTCCTACCCATGCGTGTTTCTCGGTTATCCATTGAACCACTGAGGATATAAATGTTTTGACATTAAGTCTCGAAGCATTACCATAAATCGCCATGTCCTTTTTGATGAGACCATCTTTCCTTTTTCTAAATCTCACAAACAAGCACCTCAAACCTATTAATTCCTAGATGATTCTGTGCATCCCTATCTTCGCCTCCCCCTACCATTCAACCCACTGATCCACAGCCCCACTCCCCTCACCCTTCGTCCCACACCCCTCACCAACCCACACCTACATCCCCACCGCCAACACCTACATCAGCCCACCACAGCCCTATCGGCCCAAACCCTTCCTCGGCCCACTCCTGCAACTCGCCCACCCCCTCCCATCCTACGGCCTCTAGCCCACCCGCTGAACCAACCTTCTCCTCACCCACTGCCTCCCATATCGGCCCAACCCATCACACTCCCAGCCCAATTCCGAACCCTCCACCCCTCCTGCAAACCCGTACCATACACACTCGTGCAATGTCCAGTATCTCCAAACCAAAGCAAATATTCAACCTTTCCACAATATCCATCGTCCCAATTCTTGCCAACCCCAAAACCGCCTTGCCAACCTTGGATGGTATAATGCCATGCAAAACGAATTTAATGCCTTAATTAAAAACAAGACTTGGGAACTTGTCCCGAGACATCCTGATATGCATATCATTCATAGCATGTGGCGTTTTCGCCACAAATACAGGTTCGATGGTACTTTAGAAAGGTACAAGGCACGCCTTATGTGTGATGTGAGAAATCAGGAAGTCAGTATTGATTGTGGGGAGACCTTTAGCCCGGTTGTTAAACCGGCTACTATTCGAACGGTTCTGACATTAGCGTTATCAAAGTCTTGGTCTATTCACCAGTTGGATGTCACGAATGCTTTCCTACATGGAAATCTTACCGAGACTGTTTATATGTATCAACCCATGGGCTTTCGGCACACAGATTATCCCGATCGTTTTTGTCGTCTCAAGAAGTCGCTTTATGGTCTTAAACAAGCTCTGAGGGCATGGTACCAACGATTCACAGATTTTGTTACTTCTATGGGATTCTTACAGAGCCGATGCGATAATTCTCTTTTTACAGATTATCATGGGGGTGACATTGCATATTATTGATTTATGTCGATGATATTATTCTCACCACTTCCTCTGATTCTCTTCGATTGAAACTCATGGGCAGCCTCACGGCTGAATTTGCAATGAAAGATCTTGGACCTCTCAGCTATTTCTTGGGTATTACGGTTTCTCGCACTAGTAACTAAATGTTTCTCTCGCAACAATCTTATGCTCTTGACATTGTCAATCGAGCGGGTATGGCTACGTGCAACTCCGTCGCAACTCCGGTGGACACAAAACCAAAGCTTTGTGCAACATCTAGTGTTCCTTTTGATAACCCCACCTTATACCGAAGCCTTGCCGGCGCGCTTCAGTACCTCACATTTACTAGGCCTGACATCAGTTATGCGGTTCAACAAATCTGCATTCATATGCATAACCCCAGCTCCGATCACTAGAATGCATTAAAGCGTATTATTCGTTACATTCGCGGCACAGCCACTTATGGTCTCACTCTCTCCCCATGTTCTGATATCTCTCTACGGGCCTATACAGATGAAGAATATCGTGCGGTTGCCAACGTCGTTGCTGAAATTTGTTGGACCCGCAACCTTCTTCTGGAGTTGCGTCGGCCCGTATCGACAGCTACCTTAGTGATTGCGACAATATCAGCGCCATCTATCTATCCAGCAATCAAGTTAACATCAACGCACAAAACACATTGAGATTGACATTCATTTCGTGCGTGAGCATGTTCAACGAGGTACCATAAAAATTCTTCATACCCCCACTCATCTTCAGATTGCTGACATCTCTACCAAGGGCCTACCACGGGTGTTATTTGATGATTTCCGCTCCAGTCTCAACATTCGCCCACCTCTTGCTTCGACTGCGGGGGTGTAATAGATTATATTTGTGTAAATAGAGATAGGATCTTGTCAATAACTTTGTAATTATCTCTTCCCTAAGTTGTGGAATTGTATCTTGTATATATATATTGATCTTATCAATGAGGAGAAATTCAATTGAGCCATAACATTATTCAGAAAAGTACAACAAATTGAAATATTTGGTGAGTACGTAATATTTAATAGTGAGAATGCCCGCACATTGAGGCAGGTGTCTGATATCAGTATTCAATTATTCAATTATGATATCTATTACGAACCACAACCCATTCTAGGTTTCTAAACTGATAAGTGACCGTTTACTTACAACAGCTCATTTTCAAGAAATACAACAGGATCAAGGTTAGTTTTAGCTTTTAGAAGTCCACGAACATCTTCAAAGAACTAAGGTCCAAGCATTCAAACCAAGGAATGCACCATGCACCATAACACTGCGTAACGTTGCAAATGTAAATGAGTGTTAATTTTTTACTTTATTTATTTTCTAAGTAATGGTTAAGGATTGGATTATAATTTTTTACTTTCAAACCAAGGAATGCACCATGCACCATACATCCATAACACCAAATTATGTTTTAGGATTATGATTTACCATTTCTGACATTTGTAGCTTTTGATCAATATGGTAAAATAGTCAAGGATTGGATGAGGTTGTATAAGAATTAATAACCATAATACCAAAACATGGAAGATAAGAAAATACATAAGTAATAACGAAAAAGTAAGCCTATTCTTTTCCCAAACAGTATATGACATGTATCTCACTTCATACAAGATTGTCATTGGCAATATAAGATGTCCATGAACGCTCTATAGGCTATCCAATTTCAATGCCATGTTGACAAATGTTCCTAAATAAATACAAGATGAAGTTCAAGTCACCATTTTTCAAATAACACAGATACCAAAGCCCACAAACGTGTTGTAATTTTAAAAAATGCGAAAACAGTGTAAAAGATTGGTTCGTGCAAGCTTGTTACTGTTGATCGGTTCTGTTTAAACATAAGGGAAAACATGTAAATAATACCTGATACAGCAAACAGGCCAGCAGAGAATCCAGTCAGAGACGCAGCCACGGAGTTTGACATAGTTGTCAGATTGGTCTGGTTCCCCTTTAGGATGTATCTTTTTGATGGTAGTACCGAGTTCTTTAGGGTTGAAGAACTCGTAGTAATGGAGAGAGAGGAGGGGCGATATTGTGTGTGATGTTATGAATGTCTAACCCTAATCCCTCTCTAATAATCTCCTTATATACACCCAAGGGGAAACCCAATTAGTTAGTTAGGGTAATCTTGCCCATCAACAATTACCAACTAATTTATTATAGGTTTTAATATATTTTGATCCAAATAATATAAATGATTATAATGGCTATACAATTAAATATAAATATAATAATTATATTTAATCTTACATTCTCCCACTTAGCCGAGTAATCATTTATCATGAGTATTAGATTAGTCTGATCAGAAGTTAATACTCATTTTAGCCTTAAACAAGTACTATAGCAGAGAAATACAGCCGTTGAATCATTATGCGACTCAGGACCCCCATTAGTCATACTATAGCCTTAATTTAAAACCTAACAGTTATGATCAAAATACAAACAAGCCCTTTAGCGTTTGATTTGTATTTATAGTTGTCTATATGTCATTACATCGGCAGAACATATTTAAGAGACATACAAAATCAAACTGATGAGGAAAATTGATTAATAGTTAGTCATTCATAGTACGATATGCAGTTGTACATGGTCATCTATTAAAACCCGTCTCTTTTATGAGTACTCTTAATAAGACTTATGGGTAATAGACCTTTAGTTATAGGATCCTTAAGCATATCACGAATGCATTCGATACAAAGATTTAGTTTCCTCAATTCGTTCATAAACGAATAATTAATTGCGTATCAAAATTTAATGCAGCACCTCTTGAACTGTTACTGTTCAAGGAGACATGGTAGCTGACTTTATCACAAGTCTTCAATATATTAATTATATGGAGTTAATAAACTTATGAGTCCACTGATAAATTTTCAACAACATTTAGTGACTATATTATGTCGTTATAACTTAGGTTGTTATTATCAGTTTATTATGACTCCTCCATAAGATAGGTTTTGTCTGTTGACATAAAGATATACCCAAAATTACATTTTGTCATCTTTGAATATTACAAAATTAGAGTAATAAACCGGTTTTAATTCTCACTTCTTCTTTAAATTATAGTCTCTCGTTTCTTTTAAAGATATTGTAATACTCAATTAAATGCTTCACATTAATCTAGAGATATCTAGTGTGTTGCAATGTGAGTAATATCTAAACGAGTATAGACTTAAACTTACATAAGGCTTCTAATTAATGAAGCGTAAGAAATAATCTCATTTAGCCTATTATCCTCCAAAGGAGAGCAGTATTGTTTGTTACATATGTAAGGACCAATTTAATGTTAAACTTATGGAACGGAAGTAATGTCCCATTTGATCTATCTCAACATGTTATGATATCTATTATGTAAGAGATATCTCTGAGATCTATTATATCAAAGTTTGTGTTAACAATGCTTTGACTTATGTAACATCTACTTGTCACAAAGAATATCATCTATATAGACAAGTTTATCTTAGTTGCTCCCACTCATCTTGAGGTAGGTACATTAATCCACTTGATTGTTGATGAAAATAATTGCGTTAAGATTTCATCACATTATGATGTTTGCATTAAACCATACATGGATTTTTATTGGCTTACAAATAAAGTGTTCTTTAACCTTCAGTTTGAAACTTTAGGTTGTTATCTAATGAACATGTAAATGTGTCAGCCATTCGTTAGGGAAAATTGTTTTTAATGTTCATCTAATGTAGCTTTAAACTATTATAAGTTACTAGAACAGTGATGATCCTCAAAGAAATCTTTTGTTAGATATGTAATAAAGATTCTTTAATAATATATCTCTTCCTGAGTATAACCTTTGACAATCAATCATGCTTCTTTGTGTCTTAACGTTTATATCAGGATTTGGTTTAATTATGAACACTCTTAGGTTATTCAATCAAATCCCAAACGTTATGCGAACACATAAAATCAGTTTTACTAGAAAACAGTTTTATTCCATTCAGAAGATTGATTGACACTAATGGCTTAATTAGAAGAGATAGGATCAGTAAACTTTTCCAAAATCCATTTCAACTCCAAATTAGGGAGGTTATATAATCATCAAAGTTAGTAGGTTTTTAAACCTAGATGACCTCCTGAGTTTTTGTTAGAAGTTTCAGTTTTATGGATTAGCTCTTGATTAGTTTTCTATCATTTTCAGGATTCTAAGTTTGTAAGAGTTGGTGCAGTATGGTGTACAAGAGGTGTAATCGGAGTTAAATTTGGAGTGAAATTTAATGACACTCTTCCCCCCGCCTCTTGTATTCCTTGCAAGTCATTATAAGGACTTTGACTGCTCCCACTGACCTTAGAAAACTTTAGGAACTCAGCATGCTTAGGGTCAATATTTAACGACCAAACAAATTCTAATAGAGCAACAAATTAATGACGTCAGTCTTTATAGTTTTTCTTGTTGAGGATTATGTTAGTTTAGATGAGAAATCTAAGTGTGCCCACAATTAAGAAACAATGAAACTTTTGTAAGAGTAGCTTTAGATTTAATGAGACAAGTTTTGATAGAACAGTGTCATATTGGAGCAGTGTCTGGGACAAGAGGTGTAAATTGAAGTAATATAAAGTTTTCACTCCCCACCTCTTGCAACTATTGCAAGTTATTATTAAGACACTTAATGCTCCCACTGATCTTTAATATCTCTAGAATGCTACAAGAGAAGTTTCAATGAGCTACGTGACGTGGGAACCTATCACATATACGTTAGACTTTATTTGATTTCCTTAATGTCCAGATGTCATAAGAAACTTAGGGACATATTTAATAGAAATCTTATTAAGTACATATATGAATAGATTTCTTTTAAAAAACTGTGGGCCATATACGACAAATTTAGATACAAGTAGATGGTCTTTAAATGATAAATGAATTGTGTCTGAATATTCCATTTGGAATAAGTTCCATGAATGTCAATGAATGACTTATGATGGACCCATACTTATTCCTTGAGCCAAGTGATATTTAGGGCTATAACGTCATGATTTAAAAACACTTAGAATGAGATTAGATAAGAAATCATCCTCATTAACCATGTCATGATTTCTCATGAATTTTGGTTATAATGGATGAAATTTGTAAGTCTCATTTTCCTTCTGTCAAATTTTTCATTTGCATGATGACAAAAGTTGTGAAAGTGTAAGGTATCATCTAGTTTTATCTTAATAATGTTTCAATCCAGGTATTTAGAACAAATAAGATGAGAGTTTAAGATAAGTGTGACTTTATGTTGACTATGCAAACCTCACAACCTTCATAACATTGCTTAATTATGATACTATATTCTGATTAATACTTAGAATATATGTACGGTATCGAAAAACGTTGTTAGAAGATTGCTTATTATTGTTCTTATAGCCTTAACATTTAATCATGTCACTAACTCTCATTTTAGTTATTTGTTAACTTCTGGTAAGGAAACGTTTAAAACTAGAGTGAAGTAATCATGTGTTAATAGGAATATTATAATTAGTAGACATAAATATCTTTAAAAAGTGACTATCTAATTAATTCATCCAACTGTTCTTTAGAATAATGGATAGTCTCGTTGCTTATGTTTAGTCTAATGACATAATTATGCAGTGAGATTTTCCTTTGAAGAAACTTAGAGTTGGGATTTTGTACTTGTATTTTGTCAATGGACCTTAGAACAATCCTCTTTTAAAGTTTAAGTGGTTGTAGAGTGAGTAACAATTCATTTTCCAGCTTCAAACATTTATTTCTCTGTACATATGTTGCTTATCAACACACTCATTATACTTTGGTATTGTTGAGTGTTATAGTTGATTTATAAGGCATCAAATTGTACAAGTGAAAATCTTAATATGTAATGTACTGGAAAATGTACTTATTTCCATGCGTAAGCCCTTAACTTTATGGATCATGGTATTGTACATTATTATGTATTCACATATACCACTTAACTTTATAGTTTAGAATTTTAAAAGAAGGCATGCATCTTAGGAGTTCTAGTGATTATTCCATATATAAGAGATTAGCCTTAGGAAAGACTTAATCTGAAATAACTTTAGTGATAGCATTATGTTAGAGAGTTCTTGATTATCATAAGAGACATCATGTTCGATTTGTCCTGATCATCATGCTCTAATTTTCTTCTTTATAATCTTTATCAGAAGAGAGCAATAGGATTATCGTGTCTTATGAAATAATCAAGGATTTAATTTAAGAGCTAATTCCAATAGAAACTTTAAATAAAGCAAACATTTTGGGTTTAGGAATTAGAGTGGATGAGATATATGTAGAAGTAAATTATAGTGAGTAAACTTATGGGTACTTAAAATAAGGCAGACGAAATGATCATAAAATTAAGTAAGGATCATTATGTGAAGTGATTGTGATATGTCTATTACTAACATCAAAATAATAGACTTAGTAAAGTCCTACTTAAACAAAGACAAATCAGCTTTGGCCAGAAGTGTAATCATTTAAGTATGTGTGCAAAGTAATCGTGACAAATCAGCTTTGGCCAGAAATGAGACAATCACTTTAGTTACGCACTTGTCAAGCATGCTAAACATAAATGAATTAAATCAGCTTTGGCCAGAATTAAGACATTTCACGTTTGTAATGCATACTCAACATAGCTTTCATAATACTTGAACAATAAATAGATGTATTAAATCAGCTTTGGCCAGAATTAATATATCAGAAGCTCATTCAAGTAAAGCTATTTTGGTTTTGCAAAAATTATCTGATTCTGATAAATTAATTAAGTGTTAACAAAACCAAGTATTTAATAGCAAACCACCTGTTAGCGCGGATCGAACTGAGTTTTGAGATCTCGAGTGAGGTCTCGAGTCATGGTCTCGAGTCATGGTTTCGACTGAGTTTTGAGATCTCGAGTTAGTTATGAGGTCTCCAGTCGCAATCTTAGTCTCGAGTTGTAACGTTATTATCTCGAGTAGCAACCTTGGTCTCGAGTAGCAACCTCAGTCTCGAGTAGCAACCTCAGTCTCGAGTAGCAACCTTAGTCTCGAGTTATGACCTTATGGTTTCGAGTAGCAACCTCATGGTCTCGAGTAGCAACCTCATGGTCTCGAGTTATGACCTTATGGTCTCGAGTAGCAACCTCATGGTCTCGAGTTATGACCTTATGGTCTCGAGTAGCAACCTTATTAACAGCTGTTTTGTGATAATAACTGAAAATTCGAAATTTTAGGGATTGTGGGATAATGTTTCCTGTTATATTGCGGATCTAAACTTATCAAATATTTCGAAAATAATAACTGAATATCCTTTAACAGTTTTCGAAAATTTAATAGATAAAAATTTAGATCAAACATTAGAAAAAACATCCACTAATCCAAATTATATTCCAAAATAAGGGAATTTTCGAGTTTTCGCTTAGAACAATATGATGAACCCTAAAAAAATAAAAACATAATTCTGGGTTCCGAAATCTAAATTTTAAGAATTTTGTTAACAGATTTCGAATATTAGGTTTGTCCATTAAGATTTCGAGTCAAAACATTAATTCATTAACTTCCGAAAACAGTGATTTCGGCAACAAAACTCGAAAACAGTCGTGACTTTTCAAGGCTTTAACAATTTCGTTTTCCAGATTTTTGATCTCAGAATAATGGATACAAAACCAGAACTGATTTATCAACATATGCTCTGATACCACATGTTGATCGGTTCTGTTTAAACATAAGGGAAAACATGTAAATAATACCTGATACAGCAAACAGGCCAGCAGAGAATCCAGTCAGAGACGCAGCCACGGAGTTTGACATAGTTGTCAGATTGGTCTGGTTCCCCTTTAGGATGTATCTTTTTGATGGTAGTACCGAGTTCTTTAGGGTTGAAGAACTCGTAGTAATGGAGAGAGAGGAGGGGCGATATTGTGTGTGATATTATGAATGTCTAACCCTAATCCCTCTCTAATAATCTCCTTATATACACCCAAGGGGAAACCCAATTAGTTAGTTAGGGTAATCTGGCCCATCAACAATTACCAACTAATTTATTATAGGTTTTAATATATTTTGATCCAAATAATATAAATGATTATAATGGCTATACAATTAATATAAATATAATAATTATATTTAATCTTACAGTTACCACTAAAAGCGTCGGACCGTGGTGTCATAAACCAGTATGCTATTTTCTAGTGAGTTTTTTCAAGAGCATGATTTGCAATTAGAAAGGAACTACCTACACGTTTCACAAAGAGCCATCTTCTTTACTTGTGTAGGTAGTAAGTAAAACTTTGTCATTTTGTGATTGCAGAGGTTTTCTCAAAGTTAAGCAGATCCACCTGTACAAAAATGGCAACCACGAATAAATTAGTAATGAGAATGTTCTATAAACAGATAAAACACCACAACTTAGAGCTTAAACATGCCAATTGCTTCTTTTTATTTCGAACGACAAACTTTTATAAAGACAGCCTACTAGTAAGATACTAGTAGCCAAAGATCAAAACATACATTTAAAAAGAGAAATTACACCACTGATTGTCTGACTCCACCTTAAAGCTTTAAAAAGGGACCTGTTTTTAATCCACAAAAAACTTAGCGACTTTATATCTTCAATCACCCTTGCACCTGTTGTCTCTTTGCTTGAGAAGATTGTCTCGTTTCTCGCCTTCCAAATACACCAACAAGCTATCATAATAATCCCTTGAAGAACTTTACGTTTCTTTTTTTCAAAATGATAGAACTTATGCAAATTCAAGAGATCATAAATAGGAGTCACATTACACCAATTTGAAATTGCTTGCCAAACATAAGAGGCCATAGAGCATGAGACAATCAAATGAGAGGTTGATTGATATCATAGTTGCAAAGACTACATAGATCCGAATCCAAATTGATGTTCCTATGAACGAGGTTCTCCGTTGTCGGGATGCGATCCAAGCTAGCTCTCCAAGAGAAGATTTTAATCTTTTTAGGCACCAGTTGTTCCAAAAAGTGGGTTGCCTATTAGCCGAACTTGTCACGGCCGCTTAGTGGAGAACTTTTTTCATTGAGGCAACCGTAAAGATACCATCCCTTTCTTCTGTCCAAATCCATCTATCCATGTCACCTGAACCGTCTGTACCAAATCCACCGGTTCTAGTACATTAGTAAAACAAAGTAATAGTGGAAAAAACTGGTTGTGGTACATTAGTAAAACTTGTCACAATTGCTAATGGGAAAGATGCTCACGATCCCGCCTAACTTTCCTATCCAAATCCATGATCTAATAGTGACAATTAAAAAAACTGTAAATAAATTCAAGAATCATACCGTATTATGATGTGCATCTTCGAAAATCCAAGTAAAACAACGGGTCAAAACCGATAAATTTCAATTGTTGTTAAATAAATAGTATTTTGTTTTTAAATTCATTCCAATCATCAGAGGAAATTACATAAGGATAGCAGGTAGACGAGCGACAAATTGCGCCGCCATCTCTTTCTGAATAGAAAACCCTAATCTACTAAAAACAAAGTCTCGCCCCTTAGGGATCGAAAAGTTGCTGTGGACCACACGCTGAACTCTAGACAAGAACCGAACTGCCTCCGGCGCCAAGGAGCCGAACGTGTCAAACGCCAGGGGGACAAAGGCATGCTGATTATCCTCACAAGCTTTCGCGTGCTTTTCCACCTTCTTTGACTCTGCTTTCAGTACCGCTTGCCCCGCCACAAACTTTTTTCCCGGAACCGGCTAGTGGGGATACACCTGTGAGATCGACACAAGCATGTTTCCCGCCCTCCCAACCAAAAACTAGCACGTCAGTTGGGCGTAGGGTGGATCTCCCCTCCGACGGGTCTGTAAGAAAATTAACCGGTGCCTCTTTCTACGCCGAGATCCCTGCTCATCTGAGAATATCCATTAACGCGTCTCGCACAAAGTCAAACCATCATAAACAAACACATCCCCCCCCCCCCATAAGAAGAAACAATCCACTCGAACGGCCATCCGACCGGACAGCCGTCCGAACGGACTATCACTCGCACGATCAGCTGTCCGATCAGACTACCATCCGATCGACCAGCTGATCAACCCACCAACCCTTGTTTTCGTTTTACTCATCACTTATCGTTATGCTATCGAACTATTCAGGCTAACCCTACTCTCAAGCGTTCCCTTCAATCCATTAACAGCTGTGAGTATACTCGATCCCTTTTTGCTTTATGCACTTTTGGGTGTTACATACGTTACTTATTCAAAATCACATCGAACACACTACGCAATACTTTTAACGCTAACCGTTACCGCATGTTATACGTGACTTAATGAATGCTTGTATGTTATGTTTACACATGGAATGTTGTCTACCTGTCTTAGCAACGATAGTACTATAGTTTATACTCAGCACCCGTTCATACGGGGGTTGTTAAGGACAATTATTTGCATGGATTACAGTGGTGATCATGTATTACGAACAGCCTTGGGCAGTCATTGGTATCGATAGGTTCATATCGATAATTAACATGCTTCGTTTTACTCAGTGTACATGTTGGTTATGCGTAAACTATTTCGAACTCTATATGCTATTATCAAACTTGTATGCTCGCCTTTACACTATGTGTATTGACTTTTATTTTAACGTATGTTACAGGTGCTTAAGGTGTCTATTTGCTTGGAAATCAAGGCTAGGAAAGAGTCTTAGTAACCAACAAATAGTTGTCTGTACTATTGAAACCTGAGTTGTCGAAACAGAACAATTTGCCTAGATTTGTCTGTAATAATTTGTCTTTTGAGACATGATACGGGACATGTTATTTTAAATTGATTGGTAATAATAATTGTTATGGAAACTTCTGGACAATTTGTTTCGCTCAGTGCCATGCCTCGATGTTTCCGCCATCGGTTGGGGTGTGACAGATTGGTATCAGAGCCATAACTATAGGGAATTAGGCAAGACTCGACCTAGTCCGGGTCGAAGTCTTAGAAACCTAGTCTATAGTTAGGAACCAATAGACCGACTCATGCATGTCCAATAGGTATTATGTATGAGCTTACTTGCTATTCCTCGCTATACTCGCCTACGCTACACTATCGCTGCACTCGAAATTTCGATTTTGGATAGGCGATTAAGTCGAGATTAGGTGTGAAAACCGCAAACTCTTGATTAAATTGCTTGTTTAACCTGTATTTATCTATAAAACGCGAGAATTCACGTTGAACCAGGAGTGAAATCCATACTTTAGCGCGAATTTTCGTCTCTATTTTCCTTAAAATAAGAAAGAAATTGTTAAGCCAGGGTTTCACCCCTAACCTTGATGACTTGTTCTTGGTTTTACAAAACTCTCACCAAAGTCTCGACGGACTCCAATGACCTGAACTCACGGTATGACTAGAGGGTTATGTGTCGGATGCCCAAGAATCGAGGCAGAGGCCCGATCCTGAAGGTCGAAACGTGTACGACAAGTCCTTGAGAATAGTCGAATCGCTTTGGGTAGTTAATATCTAATAGCCGCAGACAATCTATTTGTCGATTTTTATGTGTTTCGATTCTGAGCCCGCAACTACTGACTCCGATGATTCGTTGATTTTATGTGAAGTTATGTGTTTATGTGGTTTATGTTTATTTGTTAGCATTTTGAGGTACTACTGGTTTCGATTTAACGCCTTTTGCTTCCGCTGATCTCACGACACTCACTACACCACGTTAACAAATCGCTGCTACCTTAAGGAAATGTCGTACGCTATGATGCTCGCTATACTACACGCTTATACTATACCAATCGCTATGATCGCTATATTTTAATGCTCGCGGACTTTGAATGATAGGTTTCTGTATTCTGACTGCTTCGGGTGATTATGTGCTTACGTGCTTCCGTGATTCTATGCCCTACGTGCTTCTGTGCTTCTGTGCTTATGTGAATCTGTGATTATGTGTCTATGTGACTTTGTGATTGATTGTGTTCCTGAGCTTTAGTAAGTATTAGTGTAGGATCGTTTTCACGAGCGAAACGAGTCGTTCAGAGGTGTTCTACTCAATATGAAAGGCGAAAACAGACATATCGAGTTCGATTCAGCTAGTTATTCACTTTAACTGTCTTTTTGATTGATTTGACAAAGATTTACAGCACGTTGACAGTTTAGCAGCACTTCGGCTCTGGAATCACAAGTTCAAGACTACTTCAAACGAAATTACAAGGCACATATTTATAGACAGCCTAATTTCGCATGAACAGGTTCAAGCGAAATCACATTCACACGAAATTACAATTTCGTGCGAAATTACCTGTAATTTCGTGTGAAATGACACACTATCATTTCATGCAAAATTACCTATTTTTGACATATTTCTCGAATAACGTGCCCTGATCTATTTATACAAAAAAAAAGACTCGATACAAGACGAAGTCGACAGACGTATGCACCAACAGACTCCCCCTCGGATGTTGACGAGTCTTCAGTGTCGAGTCTTCAACGTCTTCAGTCTTTATCAGTCTTTCAGCTCTTTCTGAAGTATCTGACAGTGTAAATCAATCTCAGTCTTTTTCTCCTCTCTTTTCATCAGCACCAGATAACCTCCCCTCGGATGTTGATTTATCATCTTCACAGACTTTGAATCTCAATCTGACTCTCAATTTTCCTAATTCTCTTGATCAGATCTCTTGATTCCTTAAGTTCATCAGCATCAGCAACTAGCATAAATTTCACAGATTCAGAATCGCAACCTGGCTTTCTATCATTTGGAATCAGGATCTGAAACCTGGCTAACTCTTCAGGTATCAAAACCTGGCTAACCTGCACAATCTCTACCTCACAATAAATTTCACAAATTTAAAATTTGACAAATTTATAATTCATTTGCAGAAATCTTTCCAGAATGATTTAACATTTAAAAGCTACTGATGACCGCTTGTAGGCAAACATTCAAAACTTTATTTATTTTAAACACAGACTCTCCCTCACAAAATGTTCATCATGTTTAGCACTAGGAACTTTGAAAATCAGCTTTTCAATATCAGTTGAAAAAAAAACTTTTTGAATTTTTCAAAAACTTATGCTAAAACACTTTGAAAATCTTGTTGGATTTTTGATTTTAATGAAAGCTGTAAAAAAAATATTTACAGACACTATTTTTTGTGAGTTTGTTTAAGAGGATCATATCAGTTTATGAGACATATCACCAACACCGTTAAACTTTAAACATTTTAAGTTCTAAACAATTCACTTAGATTGTCAGTATACTGATCCACTTATATTTTTACACAAAGTTCAACTGTTTTGAGATACGAGATTAATGTTTTAAGCACTTAAACTTATTCGCGTGTCCCACCTCTGTTTTAGACGAGCTTCAAAGGTAAGAAGCTTAGATCGGAGCTGAGCATAGCTAAATTTTGATGTGCGTGAAGTGTGTTATATTTTTTATGTATATTTTAAACCCTTTTTACACTTTTAACCAAGTTTTAAATTTATAAAACACGATATTCACTAACACTAAACATACATATGGGCAAGTGCACCCATCATGGACGTAGTATAGTGTTGGTAAGATACCGAGGTCCTCCAAGGACACAAGAGCTTTTAGTACCGGTTTATCCACAACGTCTAATCAAATCAAAATGTTAGAAAAGATTTTTAAACTAAGAAAATAAAAACTAACTAAATGCTGAAAAATAAAATAAACATAAAAACAGATAGACAAGATGAATCACTTGGATCCGACTCGTGTATTAGTATAACCTTTGATTATTTTCGCACTTTTGCACTTGTTTAAGAGATTATCTTAGTTATTGTAGTAGGCCCCTCTTTTGAAGGCGACGTTACCCTCAACCTAGTAGTTTGAGTCAGCAAGGATACAATCCTAAAGGGTCGGATTATTGAAAGATAATGACTTAAGTTATTAATGCAAATTATGGTAGGCCCCTCTTTTGGAGGTGACGTTACCCTCGACTAAGTAGTCTGAGTCAGCAGGGATACAGTCCTAAATAGCCAGGTTATAGTATTAATAGTAGTTAACTTATGAGGGGGTCAAAGAGTTTGGATCCCCGCCATCCAATACCTTTGGGTATTGAAGGAGATCCTACTAAATTTGACCCAGGTCCCTTGCATGACCTCTAAACGCTGAACAAGGGCAAGACCCTTACCAAACAGTTCCCTTAACCCCCGACCAGGTAGCCAACATACCTCCATATAGACCGTGGAGATATGAATGGTGAAAATCTTTTATTTTATATAGACAGTAAAATAATGCCAAGACACCACGGACAAACGATAAGGAAGAATCACCTTCAACATAAGCAACTAGTTATTAAAGTCATTAATACAAAACCAAATAAAAAGTACAAAAGATTAAAAATAAAAAGTATTATACTAAACACTTGTCTTCACCAAGTGATGTAAGAGACTTAGGCAAACATGGTCTTGATTGTCAAGAACTCTTACGATCAATCTTGGATCCCAAGACGACTCACACACTCTATGATGGATAATGGATGATGGTGGTGGATGATGGTGTTGTGATGGTGGTGGGTGGTGGATGAAGTGTGAGAGAGGTGGTGTGCCAAGGGATGAGTTGCAATGAAACCAAGCACTCCTATTTATAGGCTGAACAGAAGCCTGGGCACGGCCCCGTGTCCGCTGGGCACGGCCCCGTGCCTGTCTGACATTCTCTCTCTTCATTAATTGTAATTCGCAATTACAATTAATGCGCCTGCAGTACTTTCGCCACGCCCCCGTGTTCGTTGGGCACGGCCCCGTGGTGGCAATAGAAGCTTCTATACGTTTGTCTTTTCTACTGCTTCTTGGGCACTGCCCCGTGCTGGCTGAGCATGGGGCGTGTTCAGTCTTCTCCTTTCTCTGTTTCTGTTTTGCTTGGGAGGATGCTGTTGAGGGGTCGGGCAATCCACTTATGTTCCTTTTCTTGTATTTATGTTAGATTTAGCTGTCTTTTTGCTTCTTTTGTTAATTTGAGCTCATTTAATCCTGAAAATACAAAAGGAAGAAAAAAACACTCTTTTTCCAACATTAGTACTTAAAAAGGGTTAGTTTTATGCCTCATTTGATGTAATTTATATGTTGCATTTTACACACATCAAATATCCCCACACTTGAATTTTTGCTTGTCCTCAAGCAAAACTCTTTAATATGTGGCTTACACTCCCAAATGGAATGGGTAGAAGAGAAGGTTTTGGCTTGTCATAGAGTGTCGGGAATCCAAGATCCATATTGGGTTTTATTTTTATTTATTTACAATCCTATTCGTTGTGATTTATTTAGAACGTTTCATAAGAGAAATTACTTATTTGGGCATAGCATGCCTTCTTTAAAATTCCATTTATATACAAGTTCACATACCTCACGGGAGAAATCACTCACACTCGGCCGAAGGTGTATTTTTTAGTGAATCACTCGAGAGCGGCATGGAACTTATTCCTACCATAGGCTTGCCAAGCAATCAATCCTCCTGCTTTTTAACATTTTACATTTGTAAATATCAAGAGGACTTTTTGGGTAAAGGCTTGGGCTAAAGGTGGGTAGTTGGGTAGTTGGGTTAGTGGTTAGTAAAGGGCGAAAAGCGTAAAAAGCGTCGGTTTTCGTAAAACATTTTGTTTTAGTGACTTTTTATTCTTAATGAAGTATTTCTTCAAACAAGCTTTTGGTTTTAGGAGCTTTGTTTGTTTATTTCTAACTTCATTTCATTTTTTTTAGTCACACGAAAACCGAGCTTGCTACTAAAATAAAAGGGTAAAAATAAAAAGGTTTTTGGTGGGTAAAAAGGGTTTTGGGGGTATGAAATGAAAAGTTTTAGGCTCAAATGGGTTAACTAGGGGGAGTTTTTGGTTAAGTGAAAAGAAAAACAAAAATAATGGTTTTGAAAGAAAAAGGGTTAGTACTAATGCCTCCATCATTTACTTACTTGGGTTTAAGTTGGTAAGGACCGGGAATGAATTGTCATGGCAAGTTCTAGAGTCGTAAGAACCAAGCGGCTATTCACACAAGAAACGAAAAATGAGCATTTAGCGTAAAGATGTATATTTGTATGCTCAATTATGGCTCAAAACTCACTTTTTGTGGGAATGGGTTTTTCTATGTGATCAAGTATATATAATCGAATTTTAACTAAGCTTGTCATGTCGTTTCATAATTTTCTTATGTTGGTTCTTTTTATCACGACGCTATCGGTTCTAAATTTGTAAAAATATAACCTTGTTAGTCTTAGAATTTCCAACTTAAACATTAGACAAGTATATATAAAAAATTTGAAAATTTTTTGAAAAAAATTTGGGGTGTTTAGCGGTTCCAATAGAGTTTTGTGTAAGGCTTGTTATTAGGACTTGCAAAATTCAAGGTTTTAGCATTCCCCCCACACTTAAATTACACATTGTCCTCAATGTGTCCCAAAAATAAATTTTTAGGTTGATTGAATGTGTAACATGGTTTTAAAAGCAAAAATTTATGTTACTGGCAGTCTGGACACGGCCCCGTGGGGACCGGGCACGGCCCCGTGTTCATGTGCCAGTAACGATAATTAAAGAAAAGAAACAAAAGCCTGGACACGGGGGCGTGTCTGATGAACACGGCCCGTGTCCAGTTACCTGAACTGGGCGTTTTTCTGCACGGTGTTCAGCACGGGGCCGTGTTGGCTGGGCACGGCCCGTGCTGAACCTTCTGTAATGGAGAAATTGTTGACGGGTGGCCTTGTTCTTGTGCATGGGGCCATGTTTCTCGTTTCCCTTATCATCCTTTACCACCATAAGTGTGTTTTATTCCTGCAAATTAAAACTAAAAGATTAAACTAAACTAAGGATAGTTCCGCGGAATGCCTCCGTGGTGCGCCACGTTTATAAGGGTCCTTGGCTAGACCCAATGTGAGGTTATATATTTTTTGAGTGGGATGTTTGGCATCCCATGTTGCACCGTCGGAGAGCAGCATCCAAACTCGAATCAATAACCTTCATGTAGTTGACCGGGTCATCGTCCTCTATTCTTTTCCCAACCCCGAACTTTACTTCATCATCCCCGTACCTTAAGGTGAGCGTTCCGTCATTCATGTCTACCACTGCTTGTGCGGTGGCGAGAAATGGTCTCCCTAGTATGAGGGGGACTTCGGTGTCTTCTTCCATATCGAGTATGACAAAGTCGGCCGGGTAGACAAATTTGTTTACCTTTACTAGGAGATTTTCAATGACACCTTGCGGGAATTTGACGGATCGATCAGCAAGTTGTATGCTCATTTTTGTAGGACTCGTTGTTCCTAGGCCGAGTCTTTTGAACATTGATGAGGGCATGAGGTTAATGCTAGCCCCAAGGTCGGCTAGTGCATTACGAACGGGGGAGTCCCCGATCGAGCAAGGAATCGTGAAGCTTCCAGGATCGTTTTTCTTTTAGGGGAGTTTGTTGAGTACGAGGGCAGAGCATTCTTCACCTAAGTTAACTAATTGCAAAGTTTCAATTTTCCTTTTATGAGTGAGGAAGTCCCTCATAAACTTAGAGTATTTGGGCATTTGGGTTAGGACATCAATAAAAGGAATATTGACATGCAATTGTTTTAGTATACTTTCGAATGTTGCGAATTGCTCATTGGTCTTTTGACGGATTAGCCTACCGGGGTACGGAACTCGAAGAGCCTTGGTAGCACTACAACAAAAATGGCCTTTTAGGACCTTTTATGTGGGACGCTTGTAAAAGAGGGTCCTAAAAAACTATTTAATAGTATTAATGAACTTTTGGGGTCCTTTTATAATATACTCTACTAAACCGGTGTTCTAAAAAGCTATTTAATAGGATGGATGATTTTTTGGGGTCCTATTATCATATAATTTAATAGGACACTTAAAATGTAGATCCTAATAAAGTATTTTATAATACATTTAATTGTGAGTGTCCCATTATGTGTTATTGTATTAGGACACTTGATCATCTGGGGTCCTATTATAACATAACTTAATAGGACACGTTGTAGTTAAGTCATAAATGTTCAGTGTTATAGGACCCTTTATAGTCGAAGTCATATTAGAACTTAACTTAATAGGACACTTGACACCGGGTCTTATAACTTTAAACTTTATAGGACGCTTAATCATTGTGGTGTTATTCTAATACACCGTAATACGACACTTGATATTTGAGTCATAAAACATTAGTTTTATAGGACGCTTATTCACTAGAGTTTTATTATAATAATACTTAAAAAGACACATGACAATTGGGTCTTATAAATTTAACCTTTATAGGATGCTTAATCATTGTGGTGTTATTATAATACACTGTAACAGGACACCTGATATTTGAGTCGCAAAACATCAGTTTTATAGGACGCTTATTTGCTAGAGTTCTGTAATAACATAACTTAATGGGACACTTGACACTACGGACTTATAACTTTAACCTTTATAGGACGCTTAATCATTATGGTGTTATTATAATACACCATAATAGAACACTTGATATTTGAGTCGTAAAACATAAGTTTTATAGGACGTTTATTCGCTAGAGTTTTATAATAACACTAGGTTATTGACCCACTTAATCATGGCCGGTGAGTGGTGGTGGTGAGTGGTGGTGGTGGTGGTGAGAGGTGGTGGCCAGTGGTGGTGGCATGTGAGTGGTGGTGGTGAGTAGTGGTTGTAGCCGGTGAGTAGTGGTAGTGAGTGGTGGTGAGTAGTGGTGGTGGCCGATGGTGGTGGTGAGTAGTTGTGGTGGCCGGTGAGTGGTGGTGCTGCTGGTGCTGGTGAGAGGTGGTGGTCCTGGTGGCGTTGGTGAGAGGTGGTGGTGAGTAGTGGTGGTGGCAGGTGAATGGTGGTGGTGAGTGGTGGTGGTGGTGAGTAGTGGTGGTGGCTGGCGAGTGGTGGCTGGTGGTGAGTAGTGGTGGTGGCCGGTGGTTGTGTTAGTGAGTAGTGGTGGTGGCCAGCGGCGGCGGCGGCTGTAACACCCCCAAAATACCACCTGCGGGAACTCCACGAGGTGTGTTACGCATCAGAGTCCGAGCCACCAATCAAGTTGAACCAGTAATAATTATGTAAACTAACATTCCATTTCATAATAAGTAATTCTCAACAACTTAGATTTCAAACCAATTTAAATATCTAGCGGAAGCATAATGTAAATTATCAGTTGATTCTTCTGAATCATAAGTTCATAGTGATATGTTATGTGACATCTGTGTCACTTCAGCCATCAAACAAATGCCAAACCAATGAAATATTGTACTTCATACTTGGGATTTGTATAAATATGTGTATCGCTTGCACATATTAATTCTTGATCGATTTCGGGCTCTAAATCGCTTTCTGAAAGGTTATATACGCACTGATGCGTAAATATAACCAGTTTAATGCAACAAACATTCCGGAATAGTGACATAGGCTTAACATACCTTAAATAACCTTTACATAACTTAGAAATAAGTTTTGGATGGTTTGGTATGCCGGAATCAAGTCTATTCGCTTACAGGGACTAAATTCGACAAACTGCGAAAGTATGCCAATTTGAACTGTAACGAACATTCCGGAACTTGGTCATAAGTTAAACACACCTTAAATATCCTTTAGATAGCTTAGAAATAGGCTTTGAGGGGTTTGGTGTGCTAAAATAAACTTTATGCTCATTCAGGGACTAAAAGCGTCAAAAAGTGCATAAGTTTGCATTTTCGCGCATAACTTACGTTCTGAATACATCCGGACATCCAAAAATTTATGTAAGCATTAAAATATTATGTTTTAGTGTTTGGCTTGTCAAAAATCCATTCGTCGCGCAATTTGGACCGTTTTTGCGTCCGTTACGACTTCCGTCGTAATTAACCGAACAACGCAATCGTACGGCCAAACGAACCGACATCCGGCATATTTTTGAGCATGTTTTGAGTTCCCTATACTTTAACTTTATTTTAGAGCTTTGAAATGGGGTTAACGGGGCTTAAACGTGTGAAAAATGGGCCGAAATGCATGTTTCTCAAGTGCAGGGACCATTTTGCAAATTCTGGAAATATCAGACCTGCAGGGTCCTTACGGACCGTAAGGCCAACTCCATACGGTCCGTAAGCAGGTCCCAGATCAGCAGAATTGTGCAAACAGCTGTTTAAAGCTGTTTAACACCACAAAAACTCTTGCATCTGGTTTTTATCAATCCTATGGGCTCCCATGGTTTGTAAATTCAGTGGGTATGAGGTGTAGGGCCGAGATTTAACGCTTGGGGAACAAGAAACGATCCTAACGGTTCCATGTTTCCTATAAATACCCAACCCCACTTCATTCAAACCCACTTGAATTCTGAGATTTTCTCTAAGTTGAAGTGTTGAACACTTCATACCTGAGAAATACTTGGAATATCAATCTTGCGGGGACCCTCTGTAAGTATTCTTTCGCGTTTTTCGTTCATTTTAGCGTTAAAGTCAAACTGTGTTTGACTTTCTGCATTAACCAGTTTATGGTCAATGCGAAGTTCGTTTGAACTTCATAACGTGAGCGTAATCACGATGGTTATAGTCCCTAGTGACTATACCTACTGATTACCACGTTATCTAGGCTCAGTGACGAGTCGTAGTTTCGGCCAAAATGCGTTTTCTCGCGAATTTTGTAACCAAACTACTCTAGGGTATTAAAACCGTTTGTTTTAATACCAAACCTGTTTTCTAACATTACTAAACATGTTCTAGCATGTTTAGCTCGTCGCTTTAGACTTGTGCTTGTTTAGGGTCGTAAAGGTAAGCGATCTAGTCAATCGCTTATGCTTACGAACCCGACCCATTTGGTCGATCATTAGGATCCGACCAAACATTTAGGTGACCATAGTTGGTTAGGGAATAACCTTCTGAGGTTATGCCTTATGGTCACGTCGTTTAAGTAGTTGTATGATAAGTAATTCTTATGCCTTAGGAAAATTACCAAAATGCCCTTTTCACGCATAAATTCATTTTAAGCATATGTAACCTAAATTTTGACATCTAAACTGATTAGACAATAATATTAGACATGTTAAGGCATATATTACTTGTCATAGGACTAGTTAGGCGTTCCGAATGCGTTTTACGCAAACGACGCGTTAAAGTAGCGTAAGCTACCTAAACGAGTCGTAATGGGTCGTAAGCACTTAGGTTAAGTTTCATTTTAGTATATAGGCTTTGTTAAACCATATCATATGAGTTCCAATACTCATTTGGTTTACGAAACCTCATACTATCCAATCCCCCGATTTAGGTCCGGTTATTTATGTAGTTATCTATATAGGGTGCCGTTTGATTCCGTGATCCCTCTAGCTTTGCTTGGTTGTTGTTCAAGACTTCTAAGCACCCTCAAGTGAGTACATAGTCCCCTCTTTTACTGTTTTCCAAACATTTTGGGGTGAAACACATGTGCCTACTTGTTACTTTAATGCTTTTCATGTTTTCACATCATATACATGCTATGTTCATTAATACATTACTAGTACATGATTTCATGACATTTTCACGCTATGTATGTTCATCATACTTAGTGCATTTGTTTTACATTACGTTTATTTTACATTACATTTTCACGCTATGTATGTTCATCATACTTAGTGCATTTGTTTTACATTACGTTTATTTTACATGACATTTTCACGCTATGTATGTTCATCATACTTAGTGCATTTGTTTTACATTACATTTCACTCTATGTATGTTCATCATACTTAGTGCATTGTTTTCACATGCTTACATTTTGGGTATGACGTTTGGTTTGTTTAAAATGGGACAATATACATTCATTAACAGTAGCTACGCCGCTCGTTAGTAGGTAATGGTACCATAGGAATTGACAACTCCCGTTCCTGACATCCTGGGTATGTTTGGATGAAAGGAATGACCGAATTCGATTAAAACATTTAGACAGATAGACCTTTAATTTGTTTAAAGGTTTATCACCACAGTTGCAAGGCTTGGATGTATGCATTTTCACAATACCGCATAAATGTTTGTATTCAGTATAGCATGCATTTCCACAAAACATAACATTGATTTAAACCATGTTTTACTTCAATACAATGTTTTTGTGCATTTTTACCTATGGTTTAGTTGATACATATATCACTTGCCATACATGACATTTTGTTTACACATTACGTGATTGACATTTGACATTTTGATATTGACATATTGATATTGACATATACATTTCATAAACATTTTGACATAAACATTTTGATAAGGTTTTCACAATGACATTTGACAATTGGTTTAGACATGGGCAATTTACATTGGTGGTTTGTTTGGGTAAGTGATTTGAGTAACGAGACGTGTGTAATGTGATACAAGCATGGTGGATACGCCGCTGGTACTTCCTATATATAAGTGCTTGTATTATATTACATGTCGTAGCGTTATTTAAATCATTCAATTTGGACCTATACATTTTATACAAATAACCTATTTTTCACAAGACATTGTTTTACAAAACAGTTTGTTTTATACAAATTCATTTTACTTGGTTATTCATTTAACCTTACATTATTCTTTTAAATATACATATCTATCATCGCTTTCCAAATGATTTATAAAACAAAACATTTTATAAGGATCATGACTAACTTTTTGTTAAACAACTTTTTTCTAAACCTATAAGTCATGAATCCTAAATCAATAAAACCTATGTACTCGCCGGCATTTTTATGCTGACGTACCTATTTTCACATGTGTTTCAGGAGATGATGCATAGGATTGATCAAGATACACATAGGCGGACTTGGGCCTTAGTGACAATAAAAGATGCAAGACTAGTTAATTATGTTATACTTACTTGTTTGTTAAGACATTGTAACTCTTTTAATCAATAAAACAATATTTAAATTTTCCATGTGTTATGAAACAATGATTCTGTTACAACACTCCCCGACGATTCCGCCGCGTTTTGTTGTTTTAACGTGGTCGGGGTGTGACAGAAAAGTTGGTATCAGAGCCCATGGTTATAGGGAATTAGGTTATTAGTAATGCTTTGACCTAGACTATAACCTTCCTAGGACCCTAACGCGAGTTTACTTGCGTTTAGTCATAAAACAATACCGTCACTTATCCTTAGGTGACGACCACAACAAGAACATAAATTTGATCCGCTTTGAAAACTAATCATCTGTTCTAGGATGATTGATTACTAGGTTTTGAACCCTTTGTTATAAGGTTTTGAACCCTTCCAGTTTAACTCATATTTGGCTTATTGCCTTTCGAGTTTTCAAAATCCCGTCAAAGTTTGGGTCTAAATGATGTGAACACGTGCAAACTGGAAGAGTGAATGCCTGTACTCTGAGTTTTCTGTCTAAGGCTAGAGTGTTCGTATAAATCCGCAGTATCGGACCAGTCACTCTTACCTGGGAACTCTTGGGGTGAGTGTTCACTTATAGGCGAGCATGTCTTCAGCGATACATTATTATGACCCGCTTTCTTTGATTCTTCACCATCTCATTTGTTTGCCTTAGGTAACAAACAAATGATCGCAATTTCTATGCGTTGTCATTTTGTTTTGATCACCTGATAACCTTTCACTTGACTATTCCTATGTCTTTCATTTTCTTCTAGAATGTCCCTTTGTCTCAGCAACAGTCAGATGTCCGAGCAAACAGCCAAATTTGCCCAGCAAATAGGCGAGGTAATCTTGAAGTCTGTGGATTTAGGTATCGCCATGTCTCGTCTCAAAAAAGGAGCCACTCAAGAGTCACCAAAGAAAGCAGAAGTCAAGCCTACACCAAAATCAAGGAAGCGCACGGCTTCAAGGAAAACCGTAGCAGTTACACCTAATCAAGCGGGACCTGGCCAAGTGGCAGCGCCACCAGCTAGGAAGCCGTACATAGGAACTGCCCCATGGTGCAAACGATGCAACCGTCATCATTCAAACCTCACACCCTGCTCCAAATGTACCTACTGTGGACGGTTGGGACATTTGATTAACATATGCCGCTTTGCTATCCAGAACAAAGCTGTTGCAAATCTTGCTGCTACCCAACTCCAAGTCAACCCTACTCAAGCTCGTTCTTGCAACAACTGTGGCGAGATGGGCCATTTCCGAAGGGATTGCCCAAAGCATGCTAATGCAAATCTGACCCTTGGATGAGCATTTGGCTGAGTAAAAGATGTTGATGTCTTATGCCTTTGTTTCTTTTGTTTTCTTGTACTGTGAAACAATCTGCCTTGTTCATAAATAAAAGTTGTTATTGCAATTCTGATGTACAAATGTAGTTACATGTGTGTATGGCATTTTTCTATGATACCTACATCAAGGAACTATGTTCCTTACAAACTACTCTTGTGATTCTCCCTTTCAAGTGATCGCTCATGATTTCCTCAAAATTTTAAGTACTCGTTTCATTCTAGGAGACAAAGTACAAGAAATAAAGCAAAGTTATGAGTAATCGTGCTTCTGCACATTTGTGCCTTTGAATCCTTGGTTAGATAACTAAGGGTATTTTCAAATCTCATACTCGATACGTTCTGATATTTCAACATGCATAACATAAGTTTTCAAAACAACCTTCATGACTTCAAAAACATTTTATATATAGTTCAAAAACGTTTTTAATATAGTGTATTTACTTAACATATCATATGCATAATTTCAAAAACATTGTCTGTATTTTCAAAAACAACCTCCATGATTTCAAAAACAATGTCTACGTTTTCAAAAACGACCTTCCTAATTTCAAAATATTATTAATACAGTATAATTACTTATATCAAGTGCATGATTTCAAAAGCATCACTCATGTTTTCAAAAACCTTATACATAATTTCAAAATTCATTCCGCATGATTTTTAAACATTTTTATAAATATACCTACCTAATACACCTACTTTATGATTTCAAAAGTATTATATATAAGGTTTCAAAAACATTGAACACATTTTTTTTAGAACCTCATGCATAGTTTTCAAAAATATTTTCTTCATTCATTGACTTAACCTTCAAATTCTGCTTCATATGTCGCCTTGACATATCCAGCATCTCATCTTCATAAGCATTTTTACTTCATGTTTTGACTTAAAGCACATCCAGTGCAAGGTTTCAAAACATATTCAACTTTTAAAATCCATATGGGAACTTTTTATCTTTACAATTAGACCCTTGTGATTAATTATCATTCAAATCAGAGTCCTTAATTGGATTCATTGTGTATCTTAATTCGAACATTTCGGTTCCTTACAATCGAAATCGAATTTTCTCTTTAAGATCTTTCTATCTTCATAGTTAGATTCTTGATAAATGTTTAAAGTACCAAATGAAATCCACGGAATGGATTCCTAGTGTGCTTTAAATACTTGTGCGCAATTAACAAAATGATAACAAATATTAAAATCATTATGTGATTATGTGTTTATGCAATTTATGTTTTCTTTTATGCATTTTTGTGTTTTTGAATACTCTGGATATTCGTTATCCAAATCCTCAAAGAACCTTCCATATCTTCATATGAGGGATTCGTAGTAGGATATTCAAAAAGGTACTACCTTAAATCATTATTGGGCTTCTACATGATAGTCAAGACCCTTGGATTATATAGTACCATTCCTTGATTTAAAAAGAGACCCCTTTAGTGGTCTAGGTCAAGCGATTGATTCAGTATCTGGTTGAGAATGACATGTGATCATATAAGCTGAAAAAAAAAAAACTCCTTGGCGGTCTGGAGATCATTTATTGACTCAATTAAAAAGGACCCCAGTATGGTCAAATCACAATCATCACAGGCTCGTTCATTGTTTTCCTCCCCTACACATTCTAAGATGCACTACGTGACTATGCAAGGAATTACGTAATTATGGATGCATACATAATTATGAAGTTCAGTGCACAGAAACCACAGTAAGACTTATTATGTGTAAGAACCGATAGTGACAACCATGACAAAATGTGAACAATGTAATTGAGGTACGGTGGACGCACCAATAACGCTTTATATACTTGTATATAAGCGACCCTCTCACATTGCAAGCATGATGTTAATTAAAGTTACTAGAAGTTCAGGACTCTAACCGGTGATGTTCGATCTTTTCAATTTCATGTTTTCAGCTCTCACAAGTTTCCTCTAAATAAATTTCGGGACGAAATTTCCTGAAGTAGGGGAGACTGTGACATCTGTGTCACTTCAGCCATCAAACAAATGCCAAACCAATGAAATATTGTACTTCATACTTGGGATTTGTATAAATATGTGTATCGCTTGCACATATTAATTCTTGATCGATTTCGGGCTCTAAATCGCTTTCTGAAAGGTTATATACGCACTGATGCGTAAATATAACCAGTTTAATGCAACAAACATTCCGGAATAGTGACATAGGCTTAACATACCTTAAATAACCTTTACATAACTTAGAAATAAGTTTTGGATGGTTTGGTATGCCGGAATCAAGTCTATTCGCTTACAGGGACTAAATTCGACAAACTGCGAAAGTATGCCAATTTGAACTGTAACGAACATTCCGGAACTTGGTCATAAGTTAAACACACCTTAAATATCCTTTAGATAGCTTAGAAATAGGCTTTGAGGGGTTTGGTGTGCTAAAATAAACTTTATGCTCATTCAGGGACTAAAAGCGTCAAAAAGTGCATAAGTTTGCATTTTCGTGCATAACTTACGTTCTGAATACATCCGGACATCCAAAAATTTATGTAAGCATTAAAATATTATGTTTTAGTGTTTGGCTTGTCAAAAATCCATTCGTCGCGCAATTTGGACCGTTTTTGCGTCCGTTACGACTTCCGTCGTAATTAACCGAACAACGCAATCGTACGGCCAAACGAACCGACATCCGGCATATTTTTGAGCATGTTTTGAGTTCCCTATACTTTAACTTCATTTTAGAGCTTTGAAATGGGGTTAACGGGGCTTAAACGTGTGAAAAATGGGCCGAAATGCATGTTTCTCAAGTGCAGGGACCATTTTGCAAATTCTGGAAATATCAGACCTGCAGGGTCCTTACGGACCGTAAGGCCAACTCCATACGGTCCGTAAGCAGGTCCCAGATCAGCAGAATTGTGCAAACAGCTGTTTAAAGCTGTTTAACACCACAAAAACTCTTGCATCTGGTTTTTATCAATCCTATGGGCTCCCATGGTTTGTAAATTCAGTGGGTATGAGGTGTAGGGCCGAGATTTAACGCTTGGGGAACAAGAAACGATCCTAACGGTTTCATGTTTCCTATAAATACCCAACCCCACTTCATTCAAACCCACTTGAATTCTGAGATTTTCTCTAAGTTGAAGTGTTGAACACTTCATACCTGAGAAATACTTGGAATATCAATCTTGCGGGGACCCTCTGTAAGTATTCTTTCGCGTTTTTCGTTCATTTTAGCGTTAAAGTCAAACTGTGTTTGACTTTCTGCATTAACCAGTTTATGGTCAATGCAAAGTTCGTTTGAACTTCATAACGTGAGCGTAATCACGATGGTTATAGTCCCTAGTGACTATACCTACTGATTACCACGTTATCTAGGCTCAGTGACGAGTCGTAGTTTCGGCCAAAATGCGTTTTCTCGCGTATTTTGTAACCAAACTACTCTAGGGTATTAAAACCGTTTGTTTTAATACCAAACCTGTTTTCTAACATTACTAAACATGTTCTAGCATGTTTAGCTCGTCGCTTTAGACTTGTGCTTGTTTAGGGTCGTAAAGGTAAGCGATCTAGTCAATCGCTTATGCTTACGAACCCGACCCATTTGGTCGATCATTAGGATCCGACCAAACATTTAGGTGACCATAGTTGGTTAGGGAATAACCTTCTGAGGTTATGCCTTATGGTCACGTCATTTAAGTAGTTGTATGATAAGTAATTCTTATGCCTTAGGAAAATTACCAAAATGCCCTTTTCACGCATAAATTCATTTTAAGCATATGTAACCTAAATTTTGACATCTAAACTGATTAGACAATAATATTAGACATGTTAAGGCATATATTACTTGTCATAGGACTAGTTAGGCGTTCCGAATGCGTTTTACGCAAACGACGCGTTAAAGTAGCGTAAGCTACCTAAACGAGTCGTAATGGGTCGTAAGCACTTAGGTTAAGTTTCATTTTAGTATATAGGCTTTGTTAAACCATATCATATGAGTTCCAATACTCATTTGGTTTACAAAACCTCATACTATCCAATCCCCCGATTTAGGTCCGGTTATTTATGTAGTTATCTATATAGGGTGCCGTTTGATTCCGTGATCCCTCTAGCTTTGCTTGGTTGTTGTTCAAGACTTCTAAGCACCCTCAAGTGAGTACATAGTCCCCTCTTTTACTGTTTTCCAAACATTTTGGGGTGAAACACATGTGCCTACTTGTTACTTTAATGCTTTTCATGTTTTCACATCATATACATGCTATGTTCATTAATACATTACTAGTACATGATTTCATGACATTTTCACGCTATGTATGTTCATCATACTTAGTGCATTTGTTTTACATTACGTTTATTTTACATTACATTTTCACGCTATGTATGTTCATCATACTTAGTGCATTTGTTTTACATTACGTTTATTTTACATGACATTTTCACGCTATGTATGTTCATCATACTTAGTGCATTTGTTTTACATTACATTTCACTCTATGTATGTTCATCATACTTAGTGCATTGTTTTCACATGCTTACATTTTGGGTATGACGTTTGGTTTGTTTAAAATGGGACAATATACATTCATTAACAGTAGCTACGCCGCTCGTTAGTAGGTAATGGTACCATAGGAATTGACAACTCCCGTTCCTGACATCCTGGGTATGTTTGGATGAAAGGAATGACCGAATTCGATTAAAACATTTAGACAGATAGACCTTTAATTTGTTTAAAGGTTTATCACCACAGTTGCAAGGCTTGGATGTATGCATTTTCACAATACCGCATAAATGTTTGTATTCAGTATAGCATGCATTTCCACAAAACATAACATTGATTTAAACCATGTTTTACTTCAATACAATGTTTTTGTGCATTTTTACCTATGGTTTAGTTGATACATATATCACTTGCCATACATGACATTTTGTTTACACATTACGTGATTGACATTTGACATTTTGATATTGACATATTGATATTGACATATACATTTCATAAACATTTTGACATAAACATTTTGATAAGGTTTTCACAATGACATTTGACAATTGGTTTAGACATGGGCAAATTACATTGGTGGTTTGTTTGGGTAAGTGATTTGAGTAACGAGACGTGTGTAATGTGATACAAGCATGGTGGATACGCCGCTGGTACTTCCTATATATAAGTGCTTGTATTATATTACATGTCGTAGCGTTATTTAAATCATTCAATTTGGACCTATACATTTTATACAAATAACCTATTTTTCACAAGACATTGTTTTACAAAACAGTTTGTTTTATACAAATTCATTTTACTTGGTTATTCATTTAACCTTACATTATTCTTTTAAATATACATATCTATCATCGCTTTCCAAATGATTTATAAAACAAAACATTTTATAAGGATCATGACTAACTTTTTGTTAAACAACTTTTTTCTAAACCTATAAGTCATGAATCCTAAATCAATAAAACCTATGTACTCGCCGGCATTTTTATGCTGACGTACCTATTTTCACATGTGTTTCAGGAGATGATGCATAGGATTGATCAAGATACACATAGGCGGACTTGGGCCTTAGTGACAATAAAAGATGCAAGACTAGTTAATTATGTTATACTTACTTGTTTGTTAAGACATTGTAACTCTTTTAATCAATAAAACAATATTTAAATTTTCCATGTGTTATGAAACAATGATTCTGTTACAACACTCCCCGACGATTCCGCCGCGTTTTGTTGTTTTAACGTGGTCGGGGTGTGACATGTTAAGTATCCAAGGGTTTCGATCCATGACCACTCCAGCACTCCCAGATAGCAAGTCCATGTCAAGTTATCTAACGACCTGCAAGCATGCAGACAAGTGTGTCAGACTACGCTGGTGAGTTCAAAGTTTTGTTTACGTGTGAAGTTACCAAATGTTTGTTAAGTCAACTCGGCGTTTTGTTTCAGATGTTGTTATTAACTTGATTACTGTACCGTATGTAGCGTCAATGATGGGAATGCCTAACCCCAATGCCCATAACCTGGCATTGGTCAAAGTCAAGGTATCAAACAACCTTGACAAGCTGTAGGAGGTCTTATATCCGCGATGTGTTTACAAGATGTCCAAGTAATTAGTTCACGTCCGTCCTTACCGCCCGGTGTGAGGGTGCCAAACCTAATAGCGCTATCAACTAATTACCCCATTGCCTTACAGGCAACCCGGTAGATGATTGATTCTGTGTTCAATAACCAACATCCCAGTTTAATCGTTTACCCAACATTCCCTTCCAATGGTTTACTAGATGTCCCAAACCACCGGGACGCATGCTTAGAAAAGTGCAGTGAACTCACCTTGGTTTGCTCGGTAAGATACACAAAAGGTTCTTGAACTAAGGGTGGTCAACCACGTAATAACAGGGTTACCATACAAGTCAGGTTTGGTTCAAGTAAAGCA
This sequence comes from Helianthus annuus, assembly GCF_002127325.2. Lineage (NCBI taxonomy): Eukaryota > Viridiplantae > Streptophyta > Magnoliopsida > Asterales > Asteraceae > Helianthus > Helianthus annuus. Next base: position 117,296,588 of record NC_035445.2, on the reverse strand, counting down.
CGTATGGTTACACAGAGTTAACACGTTACAAACACGTATAGATCATGGCAACACTTAACAGTCAAACAACACATTCCACTCGTGCGATTAAAATGAGTCCAAAAGTAAACGGCCCAACATGTTGTGCAGCCCACAACATGTTGTGCGATCCAACAAGTCCCGGCCCAACTATAATTAAGCCCAACATCAAATAAGTCCAAACATAAAATACTCGACCCAATGTAAAAGCCTTGTGCGATCCGGATTGGGTTGTACGACTGAGTTGGGTTGTGCGGTTTGGCAGTTTGGGCTTGTCCGGCCCAAACAGCATATTAGCATTTAACATGTCGGGGTGTGGCCCAAACAACTTGTGCGACTCTATGATCCTTGTGCGACTGGGGACCGCTTGTGCGATCAGTTCCCCTTGTGCGAATGGACTTCTTGTACGACCAAGAAGTCTTGTGCGATACATTTTAATTTCCGGATATCATGCTTATTCGGTTACAAGCATTTAACAAATTTCCAGTTTTCATTCTAATCAATTAACAGTCAATCGGTTTCAATCAATCAATAGTTTCCAAACATGTGATTATCAATCAACAACTAATTAATTTCAAAACGTGCTAGATCTCGATCAACCAAGGTTGTTACCACCAATCCACATAAACCCTAACCAAATTATAACATGAACAACAATCTAATCAACTCTTATGATTCAATCCGATTACACATACATACAACCGATTAACAAGCATTCGTTTTTAGAGCAATAATATGCAAATCCGATTAACAACTACACGGTTCTAAATCAACAAAATGCAACCCGAATCATATGATTATTACCACGTCAAGAACCATTCAATATTCATAACAAGAACCCTAGTTATCCCATAACATCATGGCAACCAATACTATCTAACCAACAAAATTCGTTAAACACTAACCGGTTAGAGGAATGATAACGAGAATGATCCAACAAGAGGGTGATCCGAGCACAATGATCTTCGGTTGCCGTCGGTTTGAGAAGAGAGAAAGAGCTAGGGTTTTGTGAGTGTAAAGTGTTTTGTAACAATGAGAGGACAACTCCCTCATGTGTGTGTTGTACGTATAAGAGAGGTGGGCCGGACCCCTCAATGGGCCGCCCTTAAGATCCGATTACAAGGATGTGGCCCAAATAGCCTTGTGCGTTCAAGTAAGTGTTGTGCGTTCGTGTGTCTTGTGCGGTCGGATCACTTGTATATATACACACATTCACATATAATAAAACATAACATTCATACATTCATTCAATTAACATAGTTCACGTAAGCACGTAACGTTACATAAAAAGTAGGTTCGAATTACGTGTTGTCACACGGCGGCGGTGGTGGTGGTGGTGGTGGTGGTGAGAGGTGGTGGTAGCCGGCAGTGGTGGTGGCTGACGGTGGTGGTGGTGGTGGTGGCCGGCGGTGGTGGTGGCCGGCAGTGGTGGTGGCCGGTGAGTGGTGGTGGTGAGTGGCGGTGGTGGCTGGTTTTTATTAATAAATAATAAACGAGCCGAGCCCGAGCTTGAAAAACTACCCACGAGCCGAGCTTGAGCTTTAGAAATAAATATCGAAACAAGCCGAGCTCGAGCTCTCTGCAAATTAAACGAGATGAGCTCAGGCTTGACTCGACTCGATAACACCCCTAGTTACATTGATGATGTTTAGCAACAAAAAAAGGTTATGGAAAATTTTAATATCGTACCTTTTACGTTCTAGAGAGGGCAATCCTGACCCAGAAGCTATTAAATGGGTTGTTTTAGGTTTTAATGGACCAGATTGGGCCTAAATGGATCACAATGGATAATAGTAGATAATACATGTCATAATGGACCATATTGGGCCTAAATGGATCACAATGGTCAATAGTAGATCAAACATGTCTATATGGATCATGTTGGTCTTTAACGGATCACAATGGCCAATCGTGGATCACACATGTCTCAATGAACCATATTGGACCTAAATAGATCATAATGGCCAATACTAGATCATACGTGTCTTAATGTACCATATTAAGCCTTAAGGGACCACAACGAACAAAAGTAGATCATATACATCTTAATGAACCATACTGGGCTTTAATGGATCACAATGGACAATGGACAATAGTAAATATATACATCTTAATGGACTATAATGGTTCGATTGGGTTATACTGAGTTATAATAATGGTATGTTCAAGAACAGGTAGTGTCTTACATGGACCACCTTAATATCTCTTTGTGTGTATTTTCCACTTATTGGAGTCTCTCTTTAATATTCTATATGATTTAGGTGCTGTTTGTTTTTGCAGACAAAAACTGTCTGCAAGCTGATTTCATCTGTTTTAATGTCTGCAATTGAAGATGTGGTCTTAAGCTCTGCAAGCTGAAAATATTAGACTGTTTGTTTTTATAAGTTGATACTATCTGCATAAACCGAATCATGACTGTTTAGATAAACTAATCAATTTATAACCAAATTATTCCAAATTTATAACACAGCTTCCAAAATCGCATCAATCCGCTTCGGAATTATGCCACCTGAAACATAAAATCTATATCGACCGAACCGATTCGTTCCTCAAACTCTTCAATCAACTCGATTAAAACAGGTTCCTGTTTTGTTTAAGATTCAACGGTTACACTACCTGTATGAACAAGTGTTGAAGTAGTGTTGATTTCTCCTCTCTCTCTCTCCTGATTTCTCGTCTCTCTCTGTTCTGATTTCTCCTCCCTCTCTTCTGATTTCTGTGCTCGGCACTCACCGGAGAAACGAAAGGGGTAAGAATGAGGGTGTGGGGGTGAGGCGGTCGTCGGAGAAGGAGGAAGTCGGAGGGGTGTCGTTTCCGGGAGGTGTTGTTTCCGGCGGTCGTCGGAGAAGGAGGAAGTCGGAGGGGTGTCGTTTCCGGTCGTCGGAGAAGGAGGAAGTCGGAGGAAGTCTGTGGTCTTGTTGGTTGGCAACTGGTCTTCATTGAAGCAGGTGTTGAAGATGTTTGAGGGAGGAGTCAATAGGGTTTTGTGAAGATGTTTTAAGAAAGGGGTTTATAATTTATTGATCTAAATTGTTAGTTTCTTGATCTAAATTGTTAGTTTCTGTTCTATGTGTTTTTAAATTTAATAACAAAATATATGAACTTTTATATTGTTCTTCACCTTTTGTATTGTTAATTAATTGGTGTTTTATGTTACTGATAATGTGTAGGTGTCAAATACCTATAGCTCTTGCTGGTTTGCTATCTAGTTTGGCGCTTTGGGATATGTTTTCATACGGCGAGAAGCGATTGGGGTTAGATAATCATCCTGGTACTCGAGAATGTTTGCTTCGGTTGGTACATTGTGGTTAGTTTTCATATCCAGATTCCATAGTAATTAAAGGCACTAGGCGCACTCAAGGCGCATAGGCCTTGCCTGGGCCTAGGCGCAAAGCGCAAAAAAGCGAGGCCCTGAGAAAAATAAAGCGCATAATGAAAAAAATTAAAAAATATATTATGTATCAGAAAAAGAATACTATTCTTCAAATAAAATAAACAAAGTCTATTATGTAACACTTTATATCATTTAACTAGTACCAAAATATTAGTGTATTAGTGTAGAAAAGTAGTTTTCCTTGATTAAAAGTAGAAATTTGGCTAGAATCTTGTCGGAATTTAGCCGGAAACTCTCCGCAATCTAGGAATCTTGCCGGAATGTGCACCTGAACCATCACCTGGAGAGTTAAAGCGCAATTTCCTCGACTTAAAGCGCAACTGTCTCGACTCGCCTCGCCTGAAAAATGGGCCTAGGAGCAAGAGGCGATGGCTTTTAACAACTATGCCAGATTCATATGTTAGCATCTGATTAGAGTGTTCGTGCAAGCAGAGTTAATTAAGACAAGTAACATATTTTCTCTTCTAAATTGTAATCAGTTAATTATTATTTATATCTTTACACCACATAGATCAGCTGTCTGCAGTTGTTTTTTATTTGAGTTATGTACTTATGTTCTTAAATACATGACAGTTTGAGGTACCTTTAGTAGTGATTTTGTATAAAGTTCAAGAAAGCCTAACTGAGTGGAATGAGTTTGGTTATGTCTGTTTTAAATTTGTTACACTCATAGTAGGTAGTTTATGTCACTAAATGACATTTTCTTTGTAGTGTTTATTCTGTAGTATTCGCCACTGATGTAACTGTCTGCATCTTATGTTTAGTGGTCGCAGGTGATTGTTAATTCACGTTAGTGCCTCTATACCATCTCTGGAAATTTGAGTTTTGGATTGTTTGTTGTTTCACTCCGACTTGTTTCCAACGTTTTTTTACCGGAGAGAGAAGAGGCAAACATGGATGAAGATGAATCAACGACGGTCGAAAAAGGTGAACCAAAATGTAAGGTACTATATTTCTATTGTAACTTTAATGAATTAATTTTTTAGCTTTGTTTTGTCAATTTCACTTTTACTTTTTGTTTTATCAATTGTGATTGCATACGTATCAAATAAAGATTGTTTTCAAATAAATTACATTGATTTTAGTTTAACCTGTTACCTAACTCGCATGGCCAACCCATGTTGTCACCTATAATAGATGGATGAATTTGAATTTTCTGGCAATAAAAAACAAGAAGGGTCTTTTGTTGAAGCTCCACTCAAGTATCAAAAAGGCAGCTAAGAGGCAATATTTGTTTTGGTGGTACAGAGATTGGACCAGAATGGTGTGAGGTAAACGTTCAAGTACCAATAAAAAAGATGAAAACTTGGTATGGTTTATTTTCTACAATTCAAGATTGTATTGGTGCATCCATCGTATGACCCTATCCATTCATCTCGGTATGTATTTGTTAAACTTGTGATACAAATAATTTTAATATCATGGAACTTAATGCTTATACATGGATGGTTTATTTGTAGGTAGTCCATGAGGATTGAGGACGCATGATGACTCAAGATTTTATGCTTCTTATTTCTTTAATTGTTTTCAATTTCTTTGTTAAATGTTAAGACTTTATGTTAGATAATGTTATAACTTATTTATGGTTAATGTTTTTGTTATGAACATGCTTATTTGAAATATAATGAAGTTTTATTTCTTTCATTAGTTGATGTTATACAATAACTATTAGGATGTTATATGTTGATGGTCTGTTTATAAAATTGGTTTTATAATCGTATTTGGGATGTTAGGACCATTTTCTTGATATTAAAGTAGCTATAACGTTACATCATAAGGGTCCTTTAATTAATTTTTAAGGACGCTTGTATGTGTATCAAAAGATTAAAAATAGGTAATTACATATTAGAAGATTGTAAAAGTGTCCTAATAAGTTCTTTTTAGGACGCCATTTAAGTTGTCTATAGACATATTATGCGACCATAAAATTAGTTTCATAATTTTATTTGGTATATTAGGACCCTTTTCTTGGTACTAAATTAGTTATAATGTTAGATCATAAGGGTCCTATCAATTAATTTCTAAGGATGCTTGTAAGTGTAGCAAATGATTAAAAATATGTAAGCACATGTTAGAACATCGTAAAAGTGTCCTAAGATGTTTTCATTAGGACACTATTTTGGTTATTCAAAGACATATTACGCGACCATAAAATTGGTTTCAAAATCTTATTTGAGATGTTAGGACACTTTTTTAGTTCCGGGACTTATTACGACCCCTTTACATGAAACGCTTTTACCGTTGGTCCTATTAAATAAAAGGTCGTATAAAATAGCATTTTAGGACGCTTTTGCGCGTACTAAAAACCCAGTTTTCTTGTAGTGTAGGTTCTGGTGATGGAGGGGAACCCTTCTCTTGTGGAGGCGGCGGTATAGTCTCCTCTGTAGGCGATGGCACTTCCGTAGGCCCCACGGTACGGCTTCGTAATGTGATGAGATGAACTTGCGCTTTTGGGTTTGTTTCGGTATTGCTTGGTAATGCGCCTTGTGGTCTCTCGGAAAAATTTTGGGCTAGTTGACTTAATTGTTTTTCTATGTTTTGAATACTAGCTTGTTGATTTCTAAAATTTGATTCTAATTGTAGAAACCTTTCCGAGTTTTTCTTTTCAGTGTCGGAGATGAGGCGAGATGTAGTATCTTCAATCCTTTCTCGTCCACCTTGTTGTTGAGGGAAATTCTGTGACTCATTTCTTGGTTGTTGAAAGTTTGTTCGCTGGTTTTGTTGGTTACTACTATTGCCGGGTTCTCTCCAACCACGGTTAGGGTGATTTCGCCATCCTTGGTTGTAGGTGCCCGTTGTAGGACCCGACGGCCTAGGTCTATTATCAATGTAGATTACTGCCTCTTGTTGATCGTCTGTTTCTTTCATACAACTCCAATTTTCATGTGGCCCGCCACACCCTTCACAAGCCATAACCGAGACTGTTTTTTGTCATTTCCAATTTTTTTATTTTCGAAGAAAGGGCCTCGATTTGGGCTTGTAAATAAGTGCTTTCATCAACCTTATGGGCGCCCGGGGCGATAGATTTATTGCCTCGGGGAGTGTGCCACTGAAAATTGGTTTGAGCAATTTCCTCAATTTGATTATATATTTCATGCGGGCGGCGATTACCTAAAAGTCCCCCAGAGCTAGAGTCAAGTGTCTGCCTTGTGTGTGGCAACAACCCATTATAGAAAGTGGATACTTGTTGCCATATCGCAAGGCCGTGATGTGGACACTTTCGCAATAGCTCCTTGAACCTTTCCCAAGTTTCATATAAGGATTCCCCGTCCTCTTGTGAATATGTATTAATTTCAGTCATTAATTTAGCCGTTTTAGCGGGAGGGAAATACTTATATAGAAATTTTTGTGCTAGTTCATCCCAGGTGTTTACCGATCCAGCTGGGAGGGCGTTAAGCCAAGCTTTTGCTCGGTCTTTTAGTGAGAAAGGAAACATTCGAAGGCGGATGGCATCATTTGATGCTCCATTAATCCGAAAAGTATCACATATTTCTAAGAAATTAGTAATATGTAGATGGGGATCCTCGTCCGCAAGCCCATGAAAGGTTGCGGAGTTTTGAAGCATCTGTATCAAATGCGGCCGAAGTTCGAAGTTATTGGCTTCAACATTCGGTGCGTTAATAGCGGCGCTGAGATTACCTACGGTGGGTCGTAGATAATCCATGAGGGTACGTTGGTCCGCCATTGGATGTGGATTCCCCGAAACTTTCTCTTGGGTTTTGGCTTTTAGTCTTTTTCTAAGAAAGCGTTCGGGTTCTTCTAGAGGTTCTTTTATGTCCTTATTAGAACTGGAGCTCATACACTACGTAGGGGTGGCGTCTGGTTCCAAGTCCTGCAATAAAAACAGAAAAGAATGCTATTCAGAAGGTTCACCACGGCCCCGTGCTCAGTGAACACGGCCCGTGGTCGGAGTTATAGTGATTGTTTTCCAGATCCCAGTTACTGGAGAGTTGGACACGGCCCCGTGTTGCACCGACACGGCCCCGTGCTCAGCCTTCTGTAACTTGGAAAACTAAAAACTGCCAGTAACAATGCTGGGCATAGCCCATATCCGACCAGGCACGGCCCGTGCTGAGCTCTGCAAAAGCTGAAAAACTAAGAAATTCTAAAAAATTTAAAAAGAAAAATAAAAAATATGATTAGGCCGTTGATTCCTAACTTTCTTAAAATCTTTGTGTCCCCGGCAACGTCGCCAAAAACTTGATGTGCGTGAAGTGTGTTATATTTTTTATGTATATTTTAAACCCTTTTTACACTTTTAACCAAGTTTTAAATTTATAAAACACGATATTCACTAACACTAAACACACATATGGGCAAGTGCACCCATCATGGACGTAGTATAGTGTTGGTAAGATACCGAGGTCGTCCAAGGACACAAGAGCTTTTAGTACCGGTTTATCCTCAACGTCTAATCAAATCAAAATGTTAGAAAAGATTTTTAAACTAAGAAAATAAAAACTAACTAAATGCTGAAAAATAAAATAAAATAAAAATGAAAACAGATAGACAAGATGAATCACTTGGATCCGACTCGTGTATTAGTATAACCTTTGATTATTTTCGCACTTTTGCACTTGTTTCAGAGATTATCTTAGTTATTGTAGTAGGCCCCTCTTTTGAAGGCGACGTTACCCTCAACCCAGTAGTTTGAGTCAGCAAGGATACAATCCTAAAGGGTCGGATTATTGAAAGATAATGAATTAAGTTATTAATGCAAATTATGGTAGGCCCCTCTTTTGGAGGTGACGTTACCCTCGACTAAGTAGTCTGAGTCAGCAGGGATACAGTCCTAAATAGCCGGGTTATAGTATTAATAGTAGTTAACTTATGAGGGGGTCAAAGAGTTTGGATCCCCGCCATCCAATACCTTTGGGTATTGAAGGAGATCCTACTAAATTTGACCCAGGTCCCTTGCAGGACCTCAAAACATTGAACAAGGGCAAGACCCTTACCAAACCGTTCCCTTAACCCCCGACCAGGTAGCCAACATACCTCCATATAGACCGTGGAGATATGAATGGTGAAAATCTTTTATTTTATATAGACAGTAAAATAATGCCAAGACACCACGGACAAACGATAATGAAGAATCACCTTCAACATAAGCAACTAGTTATTAAAGTCATTAATACAAAACCAAATAAAAAGTGCAAAAGATTAAAAATAAAAAGTATTATACTAAACAATTGTCTTCACCAAGTGTTGTAAAAGACTTAGGCGAACATGGCCTTGATTGTCAAGAACTCTTACGATCAATCTTGGATCCCGAGACGACTCACACAGATGGACAATGGATGATGGTGGTGGATGATGGTGTTGTGATGGTGGCAGGTAGTGGATGAAGTGTGGAGAGGTGGTGTGCCAAGGGATGAGTTGCAATGAAACCAAGCACTCATATTTATAGGCTGAACAGAAGCCTGGGCATGGCCCCGTGTCCGCTGGGAACGGCCCCGTGCCTGTCTGACATTCTCTCTCTTCATTAATTGTAATTCGCAATTACAATTAATGCGCCTGCAGTACTTTCGCCACGCCCCCGTGTTCGCTGGGCACGGCCCCGTGGTGGGCAATAGAAGCTTCTATAGGTTTGTCTTTTCTGTTGCTTCTTGGGCACGGCCCCGTGCTGGCTGAGCACGGGGCGTGTTCAGTCTTCTGCCTTCTCTTTTTTGCTTGGGAGGATGCTGTTGAGGGGTCGGGCAATCCACTTATGTTCCTTTTCTTGTATTTATGTTAGATTTAGCTTTCTTTTTGATTCTTTTGTTAATTTGAGCTCATTTAATCCTGAAAATACAAAAGGAAGACAAAAACACTCTTTTCCAACATTAGTACTTAAAAGGGTTAGTTTTATGCCTCATTTGATGTAATTTATATGTTGCACTTTACACACATCAAATTTCATATCAAATTTTTCAACAGAAGTCACAAAATGCTCAAAATCAGGTGACAATCCGTGAATTACTTGAAGAACAAGAGACTGACGAGAAATTGGATCTCCTATAACATTAAGAACATCAACGATCTCCATTGCAATGTTCAGATATTCAATAATCGACTTGTTCTCTTGTTATAGTGTAGCACCCGTCTCATTTATCTATTATTATATTATTAAAATACGTACTTTTAAAACCAAATGCCTAATTATCAACATAAGGAGAATTTAACCAAGTTAAGATAAAGGATAAGTACTACTAGTTTAAGAATTTCAAAACAAAAGAACAAGTGTTTAAGTGTTATTAACATAGACATTGATTTGAACATATTAAGTAATCGCGGAAGCTTCAAAATATAGTGTTCGGTTCTTGAAAAGATGCTTGATCGCCCTCCGGATTAGGTCTATCGTTACCTATGGTCAAAACCACACAAAAGATTAGTTTTGACACCTTATATATAAGTCCGGTTAAGTTCCAAACTCAAAAATATGCAAAAACAACAAAATCCAAACACCCTGGATGGTCGCGCAGCGCGACGAGGACCACCCCAGGTGGTCGCGCTGCGCCACCACCCGTCGCGTAGCGCGACGAGTTTTGTCCTCACTCGTGGCATAGCGCCACAGCCTAATTTCGACAGAAGGTTGTTGCTGATTGCTGTACATCAGATCAGCATCACTAAATTCAGTTTATAAACTTAAAACCATCATATCTTTTGACTCGTAAGCCCGTTTTAGGTGATTCTTTTTCCTATGCATTTGTAAATTCAATACCTACGTATCTATAATAATTTCCATACCCGAATGTTTGATTTCCGGGCCAAATGAATAATAGTCATTTATGTGTTAATCGACCCATCCTAACTTTACTTGTTTAGTTACCATTTATCTATCAATCCTATGGCGTTTTATGCCCATCATCCTGAGCTTAACATAACTTGCATTATCTTACCCAATCCCATGGTTTGATGCTCTTGTGATGTACTTCGCCATTGATACTATCATCACAATTTACATTATTATTCGACCCATTGGCTCATCTTGTAGAAAATCTTTTGTTATGATGACTACCAAATGGATCCTAATTTAAGCTACACTATTGATTTCAATAACGACCATGATTTCTATAACCAACACGATCTTAATTCAATCAACATAACTACGCACAATTTAACAACATTTCTAAGACTATAGTTTATGCATAATGTAAAGAAACTGAAGTTGCGTACCTTCAAAGCACACCTTTCAAGCGTGTATCACCTCCGGCTTGTCCGCTTGACGTTCCGAATTCTTTTCCTAAAAAGTTCAATTCAAGACATGTTTAGAACTCTTTTTAAACCTTACATCGCATAGTACACCGCAACATCATAATTATGCGTTTAATCTTTAAATTTCTATTTTATGCCTTCTTTGAGGCATTTTCACAAACACCTTAAGGGCAGATTTTTCGCATGATTATATGACAAGTTTCTAGCTTATCATTTAGCCCTAATTTCACCTCAATCACATTTTACATGATTGTTAGCTACTAGATTTCTGAAATCACTTCCAAATTGTCAAATTACACAAGATTAACACCCAATATCCTAGTATTCATCAATTTACACATAACCCGTTAATCACCTACAATGGTGTTCATGGATTCACCAAAATTTCTTATGATTTCAACTTCTATTGGTCTAGGGTTTGTCCCTAGACACTATAGTTGTCCCTTAATCATCATAACATACACATGCAAACCTAATTTCAGATTTTTCCCAATTCATGAGAATTTCAAGTTGAGAAATTTATCAAAATTTTACATACCTTGTGATCTTCTTATGATGAGGATTGATAATCTATGTTCGGATTTTGATTTGGACTGAGTTTGATCCTTCAATTTAGAGTTTATATGCTGACTAGGGTTTGAAGGAGCATGGGGTCGCTCCTGGTTGATCTCCACCAAGAACACAGACAAATGTTTGTGTTTTTATTATTATTTTTTTTATTATATCAATATTAATTTCATTTTGAACACAATTGGTCCCTAGACTTTCCTTTGGTTCTAATGTCGCATTTTAACCCATTTGTAGGTTACTACAAGGCTTTCACCTAACTGGGTTATTTAAAATCCTAGTTAGTTAACTAGTTTATTTATCAACTTCATATTTAAATAAATGGTTTGCATTTTTCGGGGTGTTACAAGTCCACCCCCCTTAAAAGGGTTTCGTCCCCGAAACCGAAATACGTACTAAATAGTGTAGGGTAGAGCCTTTGCATCTATTCTTCAGACTCCCAGGTGGTACCCGAACCCTTTCTGTGTTCCCATTTGACCTTTACTTGGTTGATCACTTGTTCCTCAAACCTTTTGCCTTTCGTTCTAAAATTGCGATTGGTTTTACCGCGTAGTTGAGACTGTTATCCACCTCGACGTCACCGTAGTGGATACGAGCAGTTTTGTCGGTTAGACATTTTCGGAGATGTGATACGTGGAACGTGCTATTTATTCTACTCAGCTCCTCAGGCAGTTCGAGACGATATGCTACTTTACCAATCCCCCTATGACTTTGAATTGCCCAAATAACCTCGGGCTTAATTTCCCTCTTTTTCTGAATTGGATAACACCTTTCCTTGGGGAAGACTTTTAGCATAACTATATCACCTATTTCCTATCCTTTGTCGCTTTTTAGATCGGGTTGTCCTTAGACCATTCAGTCACCGAGTCCGTGAGCATACTTACTTGACGCTAATTTTATATTACCAAGCGCTCTTCATAGGTCACAGTGTTATTTAGGCTATAACTTGTTTTATTGCCTAAACTAATCGGTCACCATTTTACCTCATACCTCGTCATTCGGGTATGCTATATTGCCGTCATCGGCCCTTTGCGTGCTCATAATTTCATATCTAGTCATTCTCACTATAACATGATTACCTTCTCTATTACCTTTATGTCCGTGATCACATCACGCCATGTTTAGTTTTACATCGACTTTTCATTCTTAAGAATCTTTCCTCCAATGCATCATCTTACCGCTTTCAGCGTTAGACTTATATTCTTTAGCACTAACCGGTTTCTAATTTTTTTTTAAGGTGAGACTCCTCTTAGTATGTTCCATTGTATTTGTGATCCGATAGTCATTCTGGTACCGTAGACCTTTACATTGTTTATAACCTGAAGGTTATGGTGACTCCATGGATCGTCTTCTTTTCATATCCTTAATTAATGGTATAAGTATACATATGGCGTTAAGGCACCCCCTTTTTACGTTTGGAATAAATAATTTTTTTTTCTTTCAAAAATTCATTTGACATTGACCGTAGTCTAAAGCTATACTCATTTTCTTCCGGATTATCTTTCCGACTCTATGACTTCTTATGTCACCTTCGCGTTGATTTATTTTACTCATACCGTTATTTGGTTTATGGCCCTATTTCCTTTCAACCCATTACCGGGTTCGTTAACTTAATGTTTTTAACACCCCGGTTTTATTGGTTTACGTTTTCATTTCCATATTCTTTTACGACCTATCACATAGGTTCAGTAGTAATTCGCACTTTCATTATTCGGGTCGCTCTTACTTGGAATATCAAGTATTATACTTTATTCGGCCCGTCCAATATTTAAAATAGTTGGACCTAACTATCGAAATTCCTGTTTTGCGAAATTTCATCGTCTCTTAGTTATAGCTCTTAATCCGAGTCTTTTGACTTTTAATCTGATTCACCGTTTCTTGGTTTACGCATATATCCGTAGTCCTACCCATCTATCGGTTATTTTACCGAAGTCATTATTAGAGTCATCATTCTGACCTGCATTAAGATTTCGTTTTGATTTATTCGGTGGCATTAGCGTAACCTGTCGCCTTTATTCCACCGATTCCTTAATTCTTCCATTTATTTTGTTTGACTTGTTCCGATGAACTTTATTTATTATAATAGTCAAACATTTATCCTTGTGCCTTAACATTCTTGTTTGTTAGTTTATAATTTTAATTACCTTGATTCTTATCCCTTCCCTTGGGCTTATTACCTTAATGTAATATGCTCTCATTATCCGGCTTCCGTTTACCTTAATTATCAAGCATTTTGCTTAGTTGATTCGAACATCACCTTTTGGTTGTTAGCGACCCTTAGGTATATTTCTTTTGCTAATGTTTCGAAGGCCCATTTCTCAAGCCTTATTTGGTAAAACCACTGTCATGGTTATACAGTTTTTGGGGTTTACCCGTTCTTATTCTAACACTTTCATAAAGTTTATTTTTACTAGGCTTTTATATAATCACATCCATTACTGCGATCACTATTCTTCCTCCTGAGGGTTCGATTAATAATGTATTACTTGGATGGTTACCCCTACCCAAGTTTCTAAATTTGCATTCGTTGATACTTTATTATTCATAATAGCGAATAATATGTATCATTCATTTAACTTCTTTTTCGCGGATATTCTCGGTCCGAGTCTTAATTTCTTATCTTTAACCTTAATCCTATTGCAATAATAACAAAATTAATTCATTTAATTTTATTATTGTTTATCGTTGCATGAAATTTATCCACATCATTTGTTGATGTAAAGGACGCTCCTACGTGTTTTATTTAGTTTAGCCTGATCTATAACCTTGTTTTCGCCATTTATTATTATTGCAATTTCCGGGTTCAAGTGTAATTACACTCCTTCCTAACACAAGGTTTATTCACTTCATTAATTCCCGGGTTCGAGTGTTCGCGCACTCCTTCCCTCGACAATATTGACCATGATTACTTTTGCCTTGGTTTCACGTGCTTACCATTGTTTATTTTCTTATGTATATGTAGTTTTTCACATAATTCGCCCGTTTCACTACTCATGTATGCCCCTATGCAACTATCGTTCATGCTAGTATAAAACTCATAATGAAATTAAATTTGTAATAAGCATACCTGGAACAACATCAGGTTCAGCTTTAGCCTCTGTGGCTGTTATATAAAACGACCTTGTCCTTGACTTCTGGGCATCAGACACTGTGTCGGTTGCGTCTTTGGTTCCAAGCCTCTCTGGACGTTTAAACTTCTTATGTCTTGGCTTACCACATGTGCCCTTGTGAAATTTTCCACAAAATTTGCACTGATGTAACACACTTTTTGTAACTCTCTTCTTGGGAGCTTTATTAGATTTGAACTTCTTTACAGATCTTGGGTTCATATCCAGCACCCTCCTTTCTTCTATTTCTTCTAATATGTTGTCTTTCAATTCAGCCATCATATCGTTCACCACCAGCATGATTGTGGTTTGTAGTCTATCAATATACTGTGATAGACTATTTTCTAGAGCTTTTCCGACCTCCTCGGAAATCTTAGCTTTCATTTGTTCAGTCAATTGAGATGTCGAATCATCTCCGGTTACTCCAGACATTTCTTCAACTGAAACATCCATCATGATTTATCAATAATTATTTAATTCATTTCCATCTTATTATACAGAAATTTATATCATTCTCACTCAATCATAATTAATGTGTTATTCTTTTTCGGTTTGGTCAAGTATATATCTTGCCTTACCTTTCTCACTTAGTGTATTTTCCCGGGTTCGAACGTATTTATACACTCCCCACATACACTTTTCACATAATTCTTATCGTTTAATCTCAATTATAAGTAACTCTTACCAGATGTCTTGAAACTGAAATGTTTACATCGATTATTAAACATTTCATTTATAATATAACTTTGTTTGTTTCGGTTTAGCCAAATTCGTAACTTGCTTTGACCGTTCTCTTTTTAGTGCACTTTCCGGGTTTGAGTGTATTAACGCACTCTTCCCGTGTACATTTATTTCCATCTCTTTCACTTACATAGGATAAGATCTACTGAAATAACTAATTAATCCTTATCGGACGATCGATCAAGCTTGAACCGAACACTTTGTTGACAACCTTGAGCTCTGATTACCAACTTGTAACACCCGTCTCATTTATCTATTATTTTATTATTAAAATACGTACTTTTAAAACCAAATGCCTAATTATCAACATAAGGAGAATTTAACCAAGTTAAGATAAAGGATAAGTACTACTAGTTTAAGAATTTCAAAACAAAAGAACAAGTGTTTTAGTGTTAATAACATAGACATTGATTTGAACACATTAAGTAATCGCGGAAGCTTCAAAATATAGTGTTCGGTTCTTGAAAAGATGCTTGATCGCCCTCCGGATTAGGTCCATCGTCACCTATGGTCAAAACCACACAAAAGATTAGTTTTGACACCTTAGATATAAGTCCGGTTAAGTTCCAAACTCAAAAATATGTAAAAACAACAAAATCCAAACACCCTGGATGGTCGCGCAGCGCCACCACCCGTCGCGTAGCGCGACGAGTTTTGTCCTCACCCGTGGTGTAGCGCCACGGCCTAATTTCGACAGAAGGTTGTTGCTGATTGCTGTACATCAGTTCAGCATCACTAAATTCAGTTTATAAACTTAAAACCATCATATCTTTTGACTCATAAGCCCGTTTTAGGTGATTCTTTTTCCTATGTGTCTGTAAATTCAATACCTATGTATCTATAATAATTTCGATACCCGAAAGTTTGATTTCCGAGCCAAATGAATAATAGTCATTTATGTGTTAACCGACCCATCCTAACTTTACTTGTTTAGTTACCGTTTATCTATCAATCCTATGGCGTTTTATGCCCATCATCCTGAGCTTAACATAACTTGCATTATCTTACCCAATCCCATGGTTTGATGCTCTTGTGATGTACTTTGCCATTGATACTATCATCACAATTTACATTATTATTCGACCCATTGGCTCATCTTGTAGAAAATCTTTCGTTATGATGACTACCAAATGGATCCTAATTTAAGCTACACTATTGATTTCAATAACGACCATGATTTCTATAACCAACACGATTTTAATTCAATCAACATAACTACGCACAATTTAACAACAATTCCTTAAATGTAACGGATCTAGTTACTGTGACAACCCGAATTTCCAAGATTAGTCTTGAAGTTTTGATTCCTTGATTTCCTCTTTCACTTTTGCTACGATTAGCTATTAAACGTAAACGTGTCGGTATTCCATGTACTTGGGCCAACTATATATTATGCACACCCTAAAATCTGGGCTGGCTACCATATTATTTACGATTCGGGCCGCGCATATAGTCCCCGACTCAATTATACCTCTATTTGCTTACGCTTTGATCCGCAACCTATTTAGGGCGTAAATCGATCCCCTTGATTTATATATCTTGGCACTAGTTGATTGGACATGAGCCCACTATCGGTCAAAACAAAAACAATGCAATCCTGCATGTAATATGGCAGCTCAAAGTAATGGGCTTGAGCCCATTATCGGCCAAAGTGAACCGCCCCCAGATTTTTAGTATATGTATACGTATTATTGCATGCTTCAACATAACAACTCTAAACCACAAAATAATAAACCCTAATATCCTTCTCTTCCTCCTTGAACCTGACGGCAACACCCTTCTCTTGTGAAGCTTTTCCTCCGAGTTCCTCTAGCATCTTGATTTCCTTCGGTTAGTATAATCTCAATATATTGCAAATCAAATCCTCTTATTGTGCATATGTGTATCGATGTCTGATTATTGTTATGAGTTATGCCAGTATATGATGTTATGTGTGCTAATTGTTCTGGCATGATAATATAGTATTAATTGGTGATGTCAGATGTAATTCGTGATGGCATGATAAAATTGACTTTCAATTTGTAATTGTTCAAGACTTCCCATATATCACATGTAATGTCAGATGTAATTCAAATCCTATTGGACCTCAAACAAAAGCTACTAACCATAAATGTTGCTTTGGGTTTGATCGTGTATCACATGCAGGCAATAAACGTTGACTGATCCATGATGAGTCATGTGATAATCTGATTCATAACACAGCCTTCTATTAATATGCTTTGATTTAATGGCCGACAACCATGTGATTTCATATGTGATTGATGCTTATACATAATACATAACACATGGATGATGAGTGGTATTGCTGATAGGTGAATGAATAATTAAAGTGATTGTATGATTAGATTAGGTTGATCAAATGATTGTTATAACCGATGTAAATGTTAGACATACGATGATTAGGGCTGCCATGTGTGTATGTTAGATAGGACCCCTTCTCAAATATTGGCGGCGGCTACTGTTAAGTTGAATGGCTGCATGTTTTGTAATGGGCATGTGATTTTGATGAGTTAAGTTGAATGGCTCCATGTGTAGATCATCTAGTGGACCAAGCAAAGGTCCAATAGGGGCGGCTTGTGTATGGTTAATAATTAATTATGTATGTTGAAATTGATAGAGTGGAGGTACACAGTGGCGGCCATGTGATAACAAAACAAACAAAGTAGATTAGTTCTTTCTTTTTCTTGTTTATAAGTATTGTCAGTATGCACATGTTATGAGTAATAGATGGAGGTTACTGATGTGGGTAATGACTATAGTTAATAACCCATAAACAACGAGAATCAATAACCTGGGTTTCGTATGTGTTGGGCCACCATAGCATAACAAGTCGAGCATAAATCTGTTAGGCCGTTTCACTCGAGAAACGAATTAATCAAGTGGGCCGGTTCGGGTTGGGCTTGGGTCTCGCGCAATGGGACTACGGGCCACGAGTAATACATGAACTGCACATTTTTGGTATGTTTGAAACATGGTGTTATTGAATATTTGAAACGTGAAAGGTGAAGTATAACCCTATGCATGTAGCACCTAATACGTGAACATACTTTACATGATGGAATTCGTGCATGACTAAGTGTTATAACATGTCTGTGGATAAATGTATATTACGTGTGTAAATGTGAACAAATTGAAAGTAACATCAAGCTGATTGATATTGGTACTCGTGCTAGGACGTGTTTGACCAATTGATAAACGGGTAGTTAATCTTACCGAGCAAACCAAAGGTGAGTTCATTGCTATTTTCTCAAGCATGGATCCCAGGGAAGGGATAACGGGTAACGTTCCGATGAGGAATGCATGGGTAACGGGATTTTGGTTATTGTACTCAGTTTTTCTATCATTGTAAGACCACTACATCTACCGGGTCGTTGCTTGTAGGGCAACGGGGGTTATTAGTTGATAGCGCTATTAGGTTTGGCACCCTCACGACGTTCGAGGAGAACGGGCGTGAACTAATTACCTTAAAACATGACCAATGCTTTGATAGAGGCATTGGGGTTGGCAATCACATATCATATGGCCATTCGGTAATCGAGTAATAACAACATCGAAACATCAACTATTATAACAACAAACAACATATCGTTTTGTAAACTGTTTTACTCACAAGGTCGGTAACACAACTTGGTAAACAAACACAAACCTTGAACTCACCAGCGTAGTCTGACACACTTGTTTACATGCTTGTAGGTAATTATTGAAGGAACTTGGGAGCTTGCTGTCTGATGCTGCTGGAGTGGTTATGGTCATGATAAACAATTACATTGATTTGGTTTTGATACATTTATACTTTTATGCTTCCGCTCAGTACTTTGGTTTTGGTTTAACTTTCAAACGATACATTTCTTTCAATTGAGTATTTTATTACATTATAACTTGTGTTTGATATGATTGGTGGCTCTTTGTTGAATCGTTACACCTCCATTAGGGACACGCCCTAGGTGGTAATTTGGGGGTGTGACAGTTTGGTATCAGAGCCACTGGTTATAGAGAACTCGGTTTTAAAAATGTTTTCATAAAACCAGACTATAACCGAATTGATCCAAACGATGACCATGACACTCAGCTTCAAACTGCAAGGTTCGTTCCTCCTTAGCTTATGCTTTATATGCCTAGTAAACGTAACTATATTTATAGCATGAACGATACGACATGGTAGGCATCATGACACATTGATAGTGTAACATAACACTTGCATCTAGTAAATTCTAATCTTGTTGGTAGTGCTTATTTTGTGTTGATTGGAGTGGGAGAAACTTCAAACATAAGTTAAGAAGCATTGAGAGGAGCATGCAAACCGCCTTATTATCATGGGTGCACACATAATAATAACGCGTGGTGCATGTAAATCCCAATGAGGCTTAACGAGTGTAAGAGGGGTTCTTCCCTGTTTGTGTATGAATATGGTAGTTAATCGTTCTTAACGTGATAAACCTGAACACATTCCTCGTTTTTCGACTCCTAAATCCATTCCCTTCTCCTATTATAGAAACATGAGTGGACGAGGACACGGTCGTGGTAGCATCAACATGACTCAGGCTGAGTTAACAAATCTGATAAACACACGTGTGGCTGAGGCTCTGGCAGCCTACCAAGCTGGTATGAACTGTACCAAATACTTTTAATCCTATATCGTGAACCCAACTCTTACTCTTGTGTCGTATCTTCTTTCACTCAGCGCACCCGAACAACCAGCCTGCCTGTACGTTCAAAATGTTTATGGATTGCAAGCCACAGACCTTCAGCGGGACGGAAGGGGCTGTGGGACTATTGAGGTGGTTCGAGAAAGCTGAGTCAGTGTTCGCTATGTGCAACTGTCCCGTGGGGGACCGCGTGAAGTATGCGACAGGCACGCTTGAGGATGGTGCCTTAACCTGGTGGAATGCCCAGGTTCAGCTGCTGGGTATTGATGCAGCAAACGCTACTACTTGGGACGACTTCAAGGAATTAATGAGGGAGGAATACTGTCCTCGTGATGAGATACAGAAGCTAGAGAACGAGTATTACGACCTGAAACTGGTGGGATCTGAGGTTGAGGCGTACGTGAAGCGGTCGTATGAGTTGGCTGACTTGTGTCCGAATTTGTCTCGACCTATGTCTCGAAGGATCGAGTTATTCATCAAGGGGTTACCTCCACGAGTGAAGGGTTTGGTTACCGCTGCAAACCTCAATAACTTGACCCAGATTGTCCGGTTGACTCACAAGATTATTGATCAGGAGGTGGAAAGCAACTCACTGCCACCGCGTGTTTCTAAAGCTACTACTGCCGCCACTACAACCACTACTCCTGTCACTGATGGCAAACGCAAGTGGGGTGATATGGACAAGGCGTCCAACTCGGTCCAGCCCCAAAGGAAGGCAGATACTGGCAGTACTCGCAGCTTTGGCCAATCATCCTCAGTGAATCAAAATCAGAGACCTTATGTGGGAAAGAAGCCTCAGTGTAACAAATGTGGGTTTCATCATTATGGGCAGTGTGATCGAGTTTGTCGCAGGTGCGACAAGGTAGGCCATGAGGCCAAGGATTGTAGGGCTCCTCAGCCAAAGCAGCAGCAGCAGCAGACTCAGTCGAATCAGAGACAGCAAGGGCAACAATCTCAACAGAACCAGGGAAATCAAAAGGGGTGCTTTCAGTGTGGTGATGAGGGTCATTTTAAGAGGGATTGCCCTCAGCTCAATCAGAATGCTGGCAACAATAACAATACTGGGAGCGGCAACAATGGGAACAATGGTGGGAACGGAGCACGTGGAAGAATATTTACTATTGGCGCTGGGGGAGACTCGCAATGATGGCAATGTAGAGGCCGGTACGTCTTCTTTGAATGATCTTTTTCTACTTCGGTTTTATTTGACTCTTGTTTCGATTGGAGTTTTGTGCCTTAGGGTTCAGTCGTTAGTTAGGACTGACTTCCACCTTTCTTGTAAATAAGCATGTAGTAGAACTGACTGATAGTAAATCGATAGAAGCTTCTCATGTTCTTTTTGGTTGTAAACTTGATCTCATGGGTCAAGTGTTCGACATTGACCTACTTCCCAATACTCTTGTAAGTTTTGACATGGTCGTTGACATGGACATGGTTATCTATGTATCACGTAGAAAATTCTCTGCAAAAAGAAAATCGTGCGTTCCCTCTCCCCAGTGGGGAATCCTTATCAGTTTAAGATCATCGTAGTGGTGCCGTTGTTGGCATTGTCACAGTCGTGAAAGCCCAGAAGTGTCTACGGAAGGGCTAGCCATTTGACCCTCCGTACATTCGGTTTGTAAGCCAACATTCTCGTAGACCAGAACCGGCTCGAACGAACACGGGATTTGGAGAACTATACCCACGCATCCCTGTAGACGAACCTTATCACTTTCACCTGTCATCGTCGCTAGAAGTGAAGCAGTCACAGTTACACGCGTTTGTCGTTTTGCAACACTAATCTTTACCCACCAAACTCTGTTTTGGACAAATGATACACTCGCGCGACCGCGATGTAACGAACTTCCCTGTTGTGCCATGCCGCCATGCACCACTACTGGAAATTACTTCTTAACAACAATTTGCTGGCCAAATCCTTCGGATGTTTAATGGACCCCTGTTTCGCTCGATTCTTTGTACGAACCTCATTAATTCCCTGTTTCTTTGATTGGCAACTGATATAACGAAACGCTAACAACCATACCATGATTTCCACCAATCACAAGATTAGCCCCCCAAGCGTTGTAAGGTATCTATAGATCGAGTTCGTCGGAACTCACTTCAAGCCATTGTTTTAGATCAATTTTCGGGACGAAAATTCTTTCAAGTAGGGGACGATGTGACACCCCAGGAAAACCAGGAAACCGCGCAACCTATCTAGCTTCCTCAGTAACTACGTGCTAAATTTCGGGACGAAATTTCTTTCAAGTTGGGGATGATGTGACAACCCGAATTTCCAAGATTAGTCTTGAAGTTTTGATTCCTTGATTTCCTCTTTCACTTTTGCTACGATTAGCTATTAAACGTAAACGTGTCGGTATTCCATGTACTTGGGCCAACTATATATTATGCACACCCTAAAATCTGGGCTGGCTACCATATTATTTACGATTCGGGCCGCGCATATAGTCCCCGACTCAATTATACCTCTATTTGCTTACGCTTTGATCCGCAACCTATTTAGGGCGTAAATCGATCCCCTTGATTTATATATCTTGGCACTAGTTGATTGGACATGAGCCCACTATCGGTCAAAACAAAAACAATGCAATCCTGCATGTAATATGGCAGCTCAAAATAATGGGCTTGAGCCCATTATCGGCCAAAGTGAACCGCCCCCAGATTTTTAGTATATGTATACGTATTATTGCATGCTTCAACATAACAACTCTAAACCACAAAATAATAAACCCTAATATCCTTCTCTTCCTCCTTGAACCTGACGGCAACACCCTTCTCTTGTGAAGCTTTTCCTCCGAGTTCCTCTAGCATCTTGATTTCCTTCGGTTAGTATAATCTCAATATATTGCAAATCAAATCCTCTTATTGTGCATATGTGTATCGATGTCTGATTATTGTTATGAGTTATGCCAGTATATGATGTTATGTGTGCTAATTGTTATGGCATGATAATATAGTATTAATTGGTGATGTCAGATGTAATTCATGATGGCATGATAAAATTGACTTTCAATTTGTAATTGTTCAAGACTTCCCATATATCACATGTAATGTCAGATGTAATTCAAATCCTATTGGACCTCAAACAAAAGCTACTAACCATAAATGTTGCTTTGGGTTTGATCGTGTATCACATGCAGGCAATAAACGTTGACTGATCCATGATGAGTCATGTGATAATCTGATTCATAACACAGCCTTCTATTAATATGCTTTGATTTAATGGCCGACAACCATGTGATTTCATATGTGATTGATGCTTATACATAATACATAACACATGGATGATGAGTGGTATTGCTGATAGGTGAATGAATAATTAAAGTGATTGTATGATTAGATTAGGTTGATCAAATGATTGTTATAACCGATGTAAATGTTAGACATACGATGATTAGGGCTGCCATGTGTGTATGTTAGATAGGACCCCTTCTCAAATATTGGCGGCGGCTACTGTTAAGTTGAATGGCTGCATGTTTTGTAATGGGCATGTGATTTTGATGAGTTAAGTTGAATGGCTCCATGTGTAGATCATCTAGTGGACCAAGCAAAGGTCCAATAGGGGCGGCTTGTGTATGGTTAATAATTAATTATGTATGTTAAAATTGATAGAGTGGAGGTACACAGTGGCGGCCATGTGATAACAAAACAAACAAAGTAGATTAGTTCTTTCTTTTTCTTGTTTATAAGTATTGTCAGTATGCACATGTTATGAGTAATAGATGGAGGTTACTGATGTGGGTAATGACTATAGTTAATAACCCATAAACAACGAGAATCAATAACCTGGGTTTCGTATGTGTTGGGCCACCATAGCATAACAAGTCGAGCATAAATCTGTTAGGCCGTTTCACTCGAGAAACGAATTAATCAAGTGGGCCGGTTCGGGTTGGGCTTGGGTCTCGCGCAATGGGACTACGGGCCACGAGTAATACATGAACTGCACATTTTTGGTATGTTTGAAACATGGTGTTATTGAATATTTGAAACGTGAAAGGTGAAGTATAACCCTATGCATGTAGCACCTAATACGTGAACATACTTTACATGATGGAATTCGTGCATGACTAAGTGTTATAACATGTCTGTGGATAAATGTATATTACGTGTGTAAATGTGAACAAATTGAAAGTAACATCAAGCTGATTGATATTGGTACTCGTGCTAGGACGTGTTTGACCAATTGATGTGACACCCCAGGAAAACCAGGAAACCGCGCAACCTATCTAGCTTCCTCAGTAACTACGTGCTAAATTTCGGGACGAAATTTCTTTCAAGTTGGGGATGATGTGACAACCCGAATTTCCAAGATTAGTCTTGAAGTTTTGATTCCTTGATTTCCTCTTTCACTTTTGCTACGATTAGCTATTAAACGTAAACGTGTCGGTATTCCATGTACTTGGGCCAACTATATATTATGCACACCCTAAAATCTGGGCTGGCTACCATATTATTTACGATTCGGGCCGCGCATATAGTCCCCGACTCAATTATACCTCTATTTGCTTACGCTTTGATCCGCAACCTATTTAGGGCGTAAATCGATCCCCTTGATTTATATATCTTGGCACTAGTTGATTGGACATGAGCCCACTATCGGTCAAAACAAAAACAATGCAATCCTGCATGTAATATGGCAGCTCAAAGTAATGGGCTTGAGCCCATTATCGGCCAAAGTGAACCGCCCCCAGATTTTTAGTATATGTATACGTATTATTGCATGCTTCAACATAACAACTCTAAACCACAAAATAATAAACCCTAATATCCTTCTCTTCCTCCTTGAACCTGACGGCAACACCCTTCTCTTGTGAAGCTTTTCCTCCGAGTTCCTCTAGCATCTTGATTTCCTTCGGTTAGTATAATCTCAATATATTGCAAATCAAATCCTCTTATTGTGCATATGTGTATCGATGTCTGATTATTGTTATGAGTTATGCCAGTATATGATGTTATGTGTGCTAATTGTTCTGGCATGATAATATAGTATTAATTGGTGATGTCAGATGTAATTCGTGATGGCATGATAAAATTGACTTTCAATTTGTAATTGTTCAAGACTTCCCATATATCACATGTAATGTCAGATGTAATTCAAATCCTATTGGACCTCAAACAAAAGCTACTAACCATAAATGTTGCTTTGGGTTTGATCGTGTATCACATGCAGGCAATAAACGTTGACTGATCCATGATGAGTCATGTGATAATCTGATTCATAACACAGCCTTCTATTAATATGCTTTGATTTAATGGCCGACAACCATGTGATTTCATATGTGATTGATGCTTATACATAATACATAACACATGGATGATGAGTGGTATTGCTGATAGGTGAATGAATAATTAAAGTGATTGTATGATTAGATTAGGTTGATCAAATGATTGTTATAACCGATGTAAATGTTAGACATACGATGATTAGGGCTGCCATGTGTGTATGTTAGATAGGACCCCTTCTCAAATATTGGCGGCGGCTACTGTTAAGTTGAATGGCTGCATGTTTTGTAATGGGCATGTGATTTTGATGAGTTAAGTTGAATGGCTCCATGTGTAGATCATCTAGTGGACCAAGCAAAGGTCCAATAGGGGCGGCTTGTGTATGGTTAATAATTAATTATGTATGTTGAAATTGATAGAGTGGAGGTACACAGTGGCGGCCATGTGATAACAAAACAAACAAAGTAGATTAGTTCTTTCTTTTTCTTGTTTATAAGTATTGTCAGTATGCACATGTTATGAGTAATAGATGGAGGTTACTGATGTGGGTAATGACTATAGTTAATAACCCATAAACAACGAGAATCAATAACCTGGGTTTCGTATGTGTTGGGCCACCATAGCATAACAAGTCGAGCATAAATCTGTTAGGCCGTTTCACTCGAGAAACGAATTAATCAAGTGGGCCGGTTCGGGTTGGGCTTGGGTCTCGCGCAATGGGACTACGGGCCACGAGTAATACATGAACTGCACATTTTTGGTATGTTTGAAACATGGTGTTATTGAATATTTGAAACGTGAAAGGTGAAGTATAACCCTATGCATGTAGCACCTAATACGTGAACATACTTTACATGATGGAATTCGTGCATGACTAAGTGTTATAACATGTCTGTGGATAAATGTATATTACGTGTGTAAATGTGAACAAATTGAAAGTAACATCAAGCTGATTGATATTGGTACTCGTGCTAGGACGTGTTTGACCAATTGATAAACGGGTAGTTAATCTTACCGAGCAAACCAAAGGTGAGTTCATTGCTATTTTCTCAAGCATGGATCCAAGGGAAGGGATAACGGGTAACGTTCCGATGAGGAATGCATGGGTAACGGGATTTTGGTTATTGTACTCAGTTTTTCTATCATTGTAAGACCACTACATCTACCGGGTCGTTGCTTGTAGGGCAACGGGGGTTATTAGTTGATAGCGCTATTAGGTTTGGCACCCTCACGACGTTCGAGGAGAACGGGCGTGAACTAATTACCTTAAAACATGACCAATGCTTTGATAGAGGCATTGGGGTTGGCAATCACATATCATATGGCCATTCGGTAATCGAGTAATAACAACATCGAAACATCAACTATTATAACAACAAACAACATATCGTTTTGTAAACTGTTTTACTCACAAGGTCGGTAACACAACTTGGTAAACAAACACAAACCTTGAACTCACCAGCGTAGTCTGACACACTTGTTTACATGCTTGTAGGTAATTATTGAAGGAACTTGGGAGCTTGCTGTCTGATGCTGCTGGAGTGGTTATGGTCCTGATAAACAATTACATTGATTTGGTTTTGATACATTTATACTTTTATGCTTCCGCTCAGTACTTTGGTTTTGGTTTAACTTTCAAACGATACATTTCTTTCAATTGAGTATTTTATTACATTATAACTTGTGTTTGATATGATTGGTGGCTCTTTGTTGAATCGTTACACCTCCATTAGGGACACGCCCTAGGTGGTAATTTGGGGGTGTGACAGTTTGGTATCAGAGCCACTGGTTATAGAGAACTCGGTTTTAAAAATGTTTTCATAAAACCAGACTATAACCGAATTGATCCAAACGATGACCATGACACTCAGCTTCAGACTGCAAGGTTCGTTCCTCCTTAGCTTATGCTTTATATGCCTAGTAAACGTAACTATATTTATAGCATGAACGATACGACATGGTAGGCATCATGACACATTGATAGTGTAACATAACACTTGCATCTAGTATATGTATATGTATTATTGCATGCTTCAACATAACAACTCTAAACCACAAAATAATAAACCCTAATATCCTTCTCTTCCTCCTTGAACCTGACGGCAACACCCTTCTCTTGTGAAGCTTTTCCTCCGAGTTCCTCTAGCATCTTGATTTCCTTCGGTTAGTATAATCTCAATATATTGCAAATCAAATCCTCTTATTGTGCATATGTGTATCGATGTCTGATTATTGTTATGAGTTATGCCAGTATATGATGTTATGTGTGCTAATTGTTATGGCATGATAATATAGTATTAATTGGTGATGTCAGATGTAATTCGTGATGGCATGATAAAATTGACTTTCAATTTGTAATTGTTCAAGACTTCCCATATATCACATGTAATGTCAGATGTAATTCAAATCCTATTGGACCTCAAACAAAAGCTACTAACCATAAATGTTGCTTTGGGTTTGATCGTGTATCACATGCAGGCAATAAACGTTGACTGATCCATGATGAGTCATGTGATAATCTGATTCATAACACAGCCTTCTATTAATATGCTTTGATTTAATGGCCGACAACCATGTGATTTCATATGTGATTGATGCTTATACATAATACATAACACATGGATGATGAGTGGTATTGCTGATAGGTGAATGAATAATTAAAGTGATTGTATGATTAGATTAGGTTGATCAAATGATTGTTATAACCGATGTAAATGTTAGACATACGATGATTAGGGCTGCCATGTGTGTATGTTAGATAGGACCCCTTCTCAAATATTGGCGGCGGCTACTGTTAAGTTGAATGGCTGCATGTTTTGTAATGGGCATGTGATTTTGATGAGTTAAGTTGAATGGCTCCATGTGTAGATCATCTAGTGGACCAAGCAAAGGTCCAATAGGGGCGGCT
This sequence comes from Helianthus annuus, assembly GCF_002127325.2. NCBI lineage: Eukaryota > Viridiplantae > Streptophyta > Magnoliopsida > Asterales > Asteraceae > Helianthus > Helianthus annuus. Next base: position 117,268,790 of record NC_035445.2, on the reverse strand, counting down.
TGTGTATGGTTAATAATTAATTATGTATGTTGAAATTGATAGAGTGGAGGTACACAGTGGCGGCCATGTGATAACAAAACAAACAAAGTAGATTAGTTATTTCTTTTTCTTGTTTATAAGTATTGTCAGTATGCACATGTTATGAGTAATAGATGGAGGTTACTGATGTGGGTAATGACTATAGTTAATAACCCATAAACAACGAGAATCAATAACTTGGGTTTCGTATGTGTTGGGCCACCATAGCATAACAAGTCGAGCATAAATCTGTTAGGCCGTTTCACTCGAGAAACGAATTAATCAAGTGGGCCGGTTCGGGTTGGGCTTGGGTCTCGCGCAATGGGACTACGGGCCACGAGTAATACATGAACTGCACATTTTTGGTATGTTTGAAACATGGTGTTATTGAATATTTGAAACGTGAAAGGTGAAGTATAACCCTATGCATGTAGCACCTAATACGTGAACATACTTTACATGATGGAATTCGTGCATGACTAAGTGTTATAACATGTCTGTGGATAAATGTATATTACGTGTGTAAATGTGAACAAATTGAAAGTAACATCAAGCTGATTGATATTGGTACTCGTGCTAGGACGTGTTTGACCAATTGATAAACGGGTAGTTAATCTTACCGAGCAAACCAAAGGTGAGTTCATTGCTATTTTCTCAAGCATGGATCCCAGGGAAGGGATAACGGGTAACGTTCCGATGAGGAATGCATGGGTAACGGGATGTTGGTTATTGTACTCAGTTTTTCTATCATTGTAAGACCACTACATCTACCGGGTCGTTGCTTGTAGGGCAACGAGGGTTATTAGTTGATAGCGCTATTAGGTTTGGCACCCTCACGACGTTCGAGGAGAACGGGCGTGAACTAATTACCTTAAAACATGACCAATGCTTTGATAGAGGCATTGGGGTTGGCAATCACATATCATATGGCCATTCGGTAATCGAGTAATAACAACATCCAAACATCAACTATTATAACAACAAACAACATATCGTTTTGTAAACTGTTTTACTCACAAGGTCGGTAACACAACTTGGTAAACAAACACAAACCTTGAACTCACCAGCGTAGTCTGACACACTTGTTTACATGCTTGTAGGTAATTATTGAAGGAACTTGGGAGCTTGCTGTCTGATGCTGCTGGAGTGGTTATGGTCCTGATAAACAATTACATTGATTTGGTTTTGATACATTTATACTTTTATGCTTCCGCTCAGTACTTTGGTTTTGGTTTAACTTTCAAACGATACATTTCTTTCAATTGAGTATTTTATTACATTATAACTTGTGTTTGATATGATTGGTGGCTCTTTGTTGAATCGTTACACCTCCATTAGGGACACGCCCTAGGTGGTAATTTGGGGGTGTGACAGTTTGGTATCAGAGCCACTGGTTATAGAGAACTCGGTTTTAAAAATGTTTTCATAAAACCAGACTATAACCGAATTGATCCAAACGATGACCATGACACTCAGCTTCAGACTGCAAGGTTCGTTCCTCCTTAGCTTATGCTTTATATGCCTAGTAAACGTAACTATATTTATAGCATGAACGATACGACATGGTAGGCATCATGACACATTGATAGTGTAACATAACACTTGCATCTAGTATATGTATATGTATTATTGCATGCTTCAACATAACAACTCTAAACCACAAAATAATAAACCCTAATATCCTTCTCTTCCTCCTTGAACCTGACGGCAACACCCTTCTCTTGTGAAGCTTTTCCTCCGAGTTCCTCTAGCATCTTGATTTCCTTCGGTTAGTATAATCTCAATATATTGCAAATCAAATCCTCTTATTGTGCATATGTGTATCGATGTCTGATTATTGTTATGAGTTATGCCAGTATATGATGTTATGTGTGCTAATTGTTATGGCATGATAATATAGTATTAATTGGTGATGTCAGATGTAATTCGTGATGGCATGATAAAATTGACTTTCAATTTGTAATTGTTCAAGACTTCCCATATATCACATGTAATGTCAGATGTAATTCAAATCCTATTGGACCTCAAACAAAAGCTACTAACCATAAATGTTGCTTTGGGTTTGATCGTGTATCACATGCAGGCAATAAACGTTGACTGATCCATGATGAGTCATGTGATAATCTGATTCATAACACAGCCTTCTATTAATATGCTTTGATTTAATGGCCGACAACCATGTGATTTCATATGTGATTGATGCTTATACATAATACATAACACATGGATGATGAGTGGTATTGCTGATAGGTGAATGAATAATTAAAGTGATTGTATGATTAGATTAGGTTGATCAAATGATTGTTATAACCGATGTAAATGTTAGACATACGATGATTAGGGCTGCCATGTGTGTATGTTAGATAGGACCCCTTCTCAAATATTGGCGGCGGCTACTGTTAAGTTGAATGGCTGCATGTTTTGTAATGGGCATGTGATTTTGATGAGTTAAGTTGAATGGCTCCATGTGTAGATCATCTAGTGGACCAAGCAAAGGTCCAATAGGGGCGACTTGTGTATGGTTAATAATTAATTATGTATGTTGAAATTGATAGAGTGGAGGTACACAGTGGCGGCCATGTGATAACAAAACAAACAAAGTAGATTAGTTCTTTCTTTTTCTTGTTTATAAGTATTGTCAGTATGCACATGTTATGAGTAATAGATGGAGGTTACTGATGTGGGTAATGACTATAGTTAATAACCCATAAACAACGAGAATCAATAACCTGGGTTTCGTATGTGTTGGGCCACCATAGCATAACAAGTCGAGCATAAATCTGTTAGGCCGTTTCACTCGAGAAACGAATTAATCAAGTGGGCCGGTTCGGGTTGGGCTTGGGTCTCGCGCAATGGGACTACGGGCCACGAGTAATACATGAACTGCACATTTTTGGTATGTTTGAAACATGGTGTTATTGAATATTTGAAACATGGTGTTATTGATATTGGTACTCGTGCTAGGACGTGTTTGACCAATTGATAAACGGGTAGTTAATCTTACCGAGCAAACCAAAGGTGAGTTCATTGTTATTTTCTCAAGCATGGATCCCAGGGAAGGGATAACGGGTAACGTTCCGATGAGGAATGCATGGGTAACGGGATGTTGGTTATTGTACTCAGTTTTTCTATCATTGTAAGACCACTACATCTACCGGGTCGTTGCTTGTAGGGCAACGGGGGTTATTAGTTGATAGCGCTATTAGGTTTGGCACCCTCACGACGTTCGAGGAGAACGGGCGTGAACTAATTACCTTAAAACATGACCAATGCTTTGATAGAGGCATTGGGGTTGGCAATCACATATCATATGGCCATTCGGTAATCGAGTAATAACAACATCGAAACATCAACTATTATAACAACAAACAATATATCGTTTTGTAAACTGTTTTACTCACAAGGTCGGTAACACAACTTGGTAAACAAACACAAACCTTGAACTCACCAGCGTAGTCTGACACACTTGTTTACATGCTTGTAGGTAATTATTGAAGGAACTTGGGAGCTTGCTGTCTGATGCTGCTGGAGTGGTTATGGTCATGATAAACAATTACATTGATTTGGTTTTGATACATTTATACTTTTATGCTTCCGCTCAGTACTTTGGTTTTGGTTTAACTTTCAAACGATACATTTCTTTCAATTGAGTATTTTATTACATTATAACTTGTGTTTGATATGATTGGTGGCTCTTTGTTGAATCGTTACACCTCCATTAGGGACACGCCCTAGGTGGTAATTTGGGGGTGTGACAGTTACATACTTACATAACTATATAACATTATCAACCAACAATTCTAATTAACTATTTTGACCCATTTGTTTGTCGAGTGAACTTCGTCACTTCTATGACATACCAACTCGCAATTGACACTACATTCTTATTAACATTTCTAAGACTATAGTTTATGCATAATGTAACGAAACCGAAGTTGCATACCTTTAAAGCACACCTTTCAAGCGTGTATCACCTCCGGCTTGTCCGCTTGATGTTCCGGATTCTTCGCCTAAAGAGTTCAATTCAAGACATGTTTAGAACTCTTTTTAAACCTTACATCGCATAATACGCCGAAACATCATAATTATGCGTTTAATCTTTAAATTTCTATTTTAAGCCTTCTTTGAGGCATTTTCACAAACACCTTAAGGGCAGATTTTTCGCATGATTATATGACAAGTTTCTAGCTTATCATGTAGCCCTAATTTCACCTCAATCACATTTTACATGATTGTTAGCTACTAGATTTCTGAAATCACTTCCAAATTGTCAAATTACACAAGATTAACACCCAATATCCTAGTATTCATCAATTTACACATAACCCGTTAATCACCTACAATGGTGTTCATGGATTCACCAAAATTTCTTATGATTTCAACTTCTATTGGTCTAGGGTTTGTCCCTAGACACTATAGTTGTTCCTTAATCATCATAACATACACATGCAAACCTAATTTCAGATCTTTCCCAATTCATGAGAATTTCAAGTTGAGAGATTTATCAAAATTTTACATACCTTGTGATCTTATTATGATGAGGATTGATAATCTATGTTCGGATTTTGATTTGGACTGAGTTTGATCCTTCAATATAGAGTTTATATGCTGACTAGGGTTTGAAGGAGCTTGGGGTCGCTCCTGGTCGATCTCCACCAAGAACACAGACAAATGTTTGTGTTTGTATTATTTTTTTTTATTATATCAATATTAGTTTCATTTTGAACACAATTGGTCCCTAGACTTTCCTTTGGTTCTAATGTAGCATTTTAACCCATTTGTAGGTTACTACAAGGCTTTCACCTAACTGGGTTATTTAAAATCCTAGTTAGTTAACTAGTTTATTTATCAACTTCATATTTAAATAAATGGTTTGCATTTTTCGGGGTGTTACATTTAGATTGTGAAATTGTGTACGATAGAACGATTGTTTCGCAAAAACCTGCTGAAAGAAAGTCTCCTCAATAGTTCTCCACAGATCTGAAGCAGATCTAGCATTTCTCGCAAGGTGCATCAAAGACGGTGATAAGGTAGCTGTTATGAGAGCCATAACATAATCGTCTGCTTTCTCCCATGCTTCTCGTTTATCCGATGCAGGTTCAGGTATCGTCTGACTTGAACTCAAAACTGCCGTAATCCAAGTGTCTTCAGAACAATTGTAATTTGATGTTTCCAATTCATAAAGTTGTTATCATCTAGTTTCAGAGAGAGAAAGTTTGTAATATTAGGAAGTTGATTGAAAGGAGTAGAGACAGATGAAGAAGAAACTTTAGATGTTGAAGATGAGGTAGACATGATTCAATTTTGATGAATTGAATCACAAAGAAGATATAGAGATCGAAGAAATCAGCAGAAGAAACACAAACAGGAAAGAACAGAGGATGAAGATGACTGAAAACAGAAGAGGATGATAGTCGGAGATGAAAGAATCACCGAAAAGTATGAAGGTTTGCCGGAAAAACACGACGAAGTTTCCAGAAACCCTAGTTCATTGCTCTGATACCATGAAAGTTTACATGTATCAGTTTAGAGAAGAAAGTAAGAGAGAAAGATTGTTGTTGTATTACTTACTGAAATCAAACGCGACAACGAGTTTATATATGCATGCTACCCTACACCATGACACTAACATGCACCATACTAACCAACTCAAACTAACCAACTACAACTACCTGTAACTAACTATGACATCATCAAATATACTCTAATACTTGTCTTTGTAATATTCAAGATACACAGAAAGTAATAGAATTTCTCTTATTACTGGCGAATAGCATTCCCTTATATATTTAGGATGGCTACAAAAACAAGAGTAGTGGTGGCGGATAATTATAAAAAGATTAGGGCATCAACAATGTGGAATTGGCAATGGAAGAAACACTAACGCTCAGGCTAGGAATGGGTAGAATTTTTACAACTAATGGTGTTGCCGAGGAAGTTAAACCTCACTAAGGCTAGCTCTGCACAGCCGGGGGATTCGTAATGAAGTGGAATAGTTAGGCTCTACCGAAGACCAACATGTTAGTATGGAGAAGCATCGACGGGGGTTACCAACAAACGCCGAGTTAATAAAACGAGGCATCCAGTTCGGAAGCTCATTATTTCCCTATTGTGGATACTTAGAAGATACTGAGGACCGTATTGTAGTTTCATGCCTCTCTATGAAAACAATATGGTAGACGATGGGGTCATTGTTGGGAATCCACATTCTACATAATTGCAGGTTTTTCAAAGAAATCCTACTTTCTTTAAAAGATTTGCAGTTGAGTAAAAAGAAAAGAAAGGCAGCGCGGTGGAAAATGTTAAAGAAAAGTAGAAAGTATAAACATAATTTCATTTATATTTATTCGGACATTCATGTATGTATTTAACTTAGGATATATGACTTAGATTATATATCTATATATTCGATATATTCGAGCGGGTATGATGGTTGAATGACATCGATTCAAAGGTGGTTATTCCCTCCATTTTTAACCGCTCATAATTGTCAATTATGTTATCATATATAAAGCTCTTGGCGGGAACCATAACCGATTACCAAGACATTTCACACTTGAATTGTCCCTACATTTTAAAACCCAATCATCCTTGTTTCTTGTAATCTTTCAATATGTATTCTAATGATCCATCAAGTTCCGCTGCATATGTGCATGATATCCATCAAAGTGGTATCAGAGCCAGTTATGTTAGCGATGATGATCTCAGGCCAACTTCTTCAATGATGCCGTGTAAACACTGCACAGATGAAAGAAGATGGTTGCAGAGGCGGTGTTACTACTGCAACAAACCCGATCACCAAATCTCAACGTGTAAAGAGAAAGAAAAGGATGAAGAAACTCAACTACTCCGTCTAGCGGTTGACACCAAAACGCAGAAACAACAAAATGAAGATTCCGATCAACAAAACGATCAAAGAATGGAGTACACAGTGATCGGGACAGATGGAGGATACTGGCCAGAGATGTGGTATTTTAGTAAAACCCTCAAACATCATTATTCTAGAAACTTAGATATGTTTAAGCGAATAAAAAACATGTCTAGTGTTGAAATAAAAACCAGAGAAAATCATTTTTTCTTCTAAAAAACATGTCTAGTGTTGAAACAAAAACCGGGGAAAATCAATTTTTCTTCATAAGGGGTATTGGGGTTGTTGAAGTCATGACTAGGTCGGAAAAGGTTCGTGTTCAGAGTGTGTTTTACACTCCGGACATTGACAGTAATGTGCTAAGCCTTGACCAATTAATCACTCAATGCTTCACGGTAAAATTTATGGGTGATAAGTGCAAGTTGTTTCCAACATTTAGTGTTCCCTTGACTAACAAGAGAAATGAACAAACTGGAATGACAAGGGAGGATGAAATCGGTAAGTTAGAGAAACAAGTTATGATCAGTAGAGATTCAGAGCATGAGAAGTTCAAAATTGAATTTTTAAATGAGTATTTTGAAAGCCTAAACATCTCTACAAACGAACCGGATTGGAACTTTTAATATTACAAGCGATGTCTTTTAAGGAATTTCAAGATTGTAAGGCTCTTCTTGACATGCTTGATGATGAATGTTATAAAATACAAATATCATTTCGAAACCACATTCAGTAATATGGTAGATTGGTTTCTTAAGGAGAAATTAGGAATTAATTCGAGACCTCTCCCTGCATATGCATCAAATAACCGGAAGGTAAGTTTACTGGATCTGTATATGGCCGTAAAGAGGGAAGGTGGTCACCGGAGGATCACCGAGAACGGCATGTGGGTAATGATTGCCAGGGATATAGGTTTTGAGTATGATGAAGGAGAATATATGCGGTTGATATACGCTATGTACTTGGACGTGCTTGTCTACTATTACAAATTTAAGTCAACATAAGAGCATGTGCACGAGAAGGAGGAAGAAAAGACAGTAATTGATCCAAGACAAAGCAGAAGTGAAGGAGACGGAGCGATGACTAATGCAGAGCAATCTACAGGTAATTCAAGAAACATAAACATTGCTGGGAATGATGCTGAGCACTATGCATTTTTCGCCGGCAACGATTGGCAAGGAATAAGAAGGCTGCACACTCGAAGGAGGTTCGACTTTAACAGGGCAAAAGCAGCCATGGATGATGCCAATAACAGCGTTCTCATACACTCTCGTAAACGGAATTATGTTTAGGGGAGTGAATTAGAAAGTATAAACATAATTGCATTTATATTTATTCGAACATTCATGTATGTATTTATCTTAGGATATATGACTTAGATTATATATGTATATATTCGATATATTCGAGCGGGTATGATGGTTGAATGACATCGATTCAAAGGTGGTTATTCCCTCCATTTTTAACCGCTCATAACTGTCAATTATGTTATCATATATAAAGCTCTTGGCGGGAACCATAACCGATTACCAAGACATTTCACACTTGAATTGTCCCTACATTTCAAAACCCAATCATCCTTGTTTCCTGTAAATCTTTCAATATGTATTCTAATGATCCATCAAGTTCCGCTTCATATGTGAATGATATCCATCAAAGAATGCAACTTTATGTGGCTAAAGTACAGAGCAAGACTAGAAAGTATAAGTTTAGAGGAGTAGTACAAGGTTGCTATAAATATGATATTTGAGTAGAGGAATTGTATGATGTATAATACTAGGAACTAGCTACTAGCTAAAAACCTTTGAGTAATAAAATTAGCCCCTTTATCTATTAAAAAAGTTAACATCCATTTATAGATAATCATTTGTTGTTAGACTATCTCCAATGCTAAACGCGCCCTTAGACGCCCTTAGTTGTCACATCATCTGCCACATAATATCCTTACAAATCCTTAAAAACCACAATTTCATCTCCAACTCTACAAATATCCTTACCTTTCTTAATTCTCACCTCATCACTTATCCATTACACACAATATTTAAATAACATATTTCTTTTTTTACTTTAGGCCCACCTCATCGCATGAACCGAGGCAAACCCATGCCCTGTGCAAGGGCATCTAACCTAAGGGCATGTTAGGATAGATGCACTCCAATGGTAAGGATCTTCAAGGGCATGTATGGCTGGAAAGTATGGTTTGGGTCATCCTCAAGGGGATGGACCGCCACGTAAGCCGGTGTGAGGATGGGCCTAAAGGGGATGCACCTAAGGGTGGGGGATGAGCCCCTTTATATATATGTATGTATGTATGTATTGGTGTGTGTGAGGGAGTGAGGCCCGGCTTGGGCGGCCACTGGCGGACGAAGAGGACGCCCCTAGGGCGGCGACGGAGCAGGGGGTGGAGGAGGCGGGGCAGTTGTGGAGGGATGGACCTGGGGCTGGCCCCCATACCTTCTAGTCTAAGGGCATCCCTCCAATTGATGCATTGGAGATAGTCTTATGTTCTATAGGTAATTGTAGGAGAATTTTTTTTCCATTAGTCATTACTAACTATTTTATTAACACACATGGTATGTACTAAGTGTAATTAAAAATATGACTAACATCAATAAAACCTACTTTTAGTTAGGTTATAGGATATATCATATGAGTTTTAGTTTATTAAGGCAAGATATGTGATATTTTATTCGTTGAGGAGGGAACACTTAACATCATCTCCTTATTGTGGTATGTACTAAGTGTAATTAAAAGTATGCCGACATCAATAAAACCTAATTTTAGTTAGGTTATAGGATATATCATATCAGTTCTAGTTTATTAAGGCAAGAGATGAGAGATTTCATTCGTTAAGGAGGGAACATTTACCACGATATCTTTATTGTGGTATGTATTAAGTGTAATTAAAAGTATGATGACATCAATAAAACCTACTTTTAGTTAGGTTATAAGATATATCATATCAGTTTTAGTTTATTAAGACAAGAGATGAGAAATTTTATTCGTTGAGGAGGGAACATTTAACATGACCAATTTTTTGAATAACAGATCAATTAGATTTTAGTGAAACATATGTATAGAACTAGAACTCTAGTTTATTACATGTCTATAAATTAGAACCGTATACATGTTCATCTATATATAGGTTTGATGAAACAATGGTTAACCGGGCAGGGTTAACACATTGGTCTCGTCAAGAAGAGTTAATCCCTTCCTCTCGAGGATCGCTAGCTGGATCACCGGTGGTTGATCTCCTGCACAAGGAAACAAACCGTGACTCGTAACAAGGAGGAGGGGGTGGGGGGTGCTCCTTGTTACCACTCTCCGGCGTGAGAATCAGTAGTTTGCTTGGGAAGCAAAGTAAGATAGTAGTAGTAGTGAGAGAGTTGTGAAGAGATACCTCAAACCTGGTTTGGGGTCGGCATTTATAGCCGAGGAGTGAAGGAGGAGATTGATGGATGGACTCACGACGTGCTGCACCCTTGCAGGTGTGTCAGGCTTGTCGGTTGTGGAGGTTACGCCACGTCAGTCCATTGCTTACGTAGCTCTGACAGGTTACTGCCATCGGAGCCACTTGCACTGTGGTGTCAGTCCTACTTGTTGAATGCATAGGATGCGGTGCAGGCCGCATCGCTGCATGCGGTAACGTCTGAGGTTATCGCGTCTCCTACTTGTGATCAAGAAATACGCTAGATGCGGTGCTGGCCGCATCGTCGTACGCGTAGACTTATTTGCCTGCATCCCTTGTCGTCACGAAAATGCCCATATGGTGCGGTGCCAGCCGCACGGATATGTTCATCTTCTTCTATGCTCAAGGCAAGGCTTCTCATCCTCAGACCGATTGGATTCGAAGGATGTGACCGCATGGGTGCGGTTCATTTACTGGCGGGGGTTTGTTTGATGCGGGTGATGGTCGATTTGGGACCATTCCCCTTCAAGGTTTATAGATTGGGAAAATATCAAAAATTTCCAACCACAAATGGAAACCAAATTTCTAGTTTCGCTCATGTTCCTTCAAGCAATCATCAATGGTGTTAATCTGCTCAGACCTCCGGATCAACATGGTTCTAAATGTAGTAAAAATGGTGATCTGAATTCAAATGTGCTACTAAAATCACGAGATGTCGCACTTGATGAACTCTACAAAAGCTTTCGACTTCCATTCACTGGTGCTCAAAGGAGCAATAATGGTGGAATTTGGGCCCATGCTCTTTGTCCCCCCAAAGAGAAAATGGAAGAGTGTCGGGAGTGTGTCAAAGATACCATCGATTTTCTTAAGAAAGACTGCCCGAAACAAAAGGAGGGTGCGACTTGGTCAATCTTTCCGCACTTTTATTGCATGGTTCGTTATGCAGATCATCCAAATCAAGGAAATCTAGCCGAATGGGCTTGGGTTCAATTCAATGCCCCACCAGGTCCGGGTAATGCTACTGCTGGTGAGTTGGAGAAGGCGTGGAATAATCTGGCAAATACAATAATGGAAAAGGCAACCGAAGTTAAAAACTTAGAGCGTTACGGGTATGGGTCTGTACTTTATGGGCCACATCCCCAGAATTTATATGGGACCATGCATTGTGCTCCTATAATATATCAGATGTGATCTGCAAGAAATGTTTATCTGATGGAATTAAGCAGCTCAGTGAGTGTTGTTGCAAATCAAGAAAACAGTCTGGAAGGACATTTTCTGTTAATTGTGCCGTTTGGTATTCACATGCTAGAATTACTCCTGACACACTTCCGACCATCTCCGCCCCATGAGGAAAATGTTTGAGGTTATGGCCTAGTTATTGTAACGTTCTGTTGTGATTTTGTTTTCGTTTTCATTGTTATATTCGAGCTTCTTGCTGGCTTTATATATATATATATATATATATATATATATATATATATATATATATATAGGGTAAGGATAGTGTAAAAAGGGCCTAAAGCGTGAGAAGTGTGAGAAGTGTATTATAACACTATATATAATACTATATAACACCATATAAACACCGTATAACAATATGTAACACCATATAATACCATATAACACTATGTAACATTATATATCATTATATAACAAATATAACACTATACATCTATCATAGACATGCTATCAGACAATCTATAGTGTTATATTTTTTATATAATGATATATAGTGTTACAAAGTGTTATATGGTATTATATGGTGTTATATATTGTTATACGGTGTTTATATGGTGTTATATAGTATTATATATAGTGTTATAATACACTTCTCACACTTCTTACACTTTGAGCACTTTTTACAGGATCCTCTACCTATATATATATATATATATATATATAGTGTGAGGTTCATTGGGGAACACTTAAAAAGTGGGGAACAGCGGGGAACCGACTCAAACGAACTCCGATTGGACTCATTCCAGTTGCGTTGGAACCGGCTCGTCGAACCCTAACTAGGATCTTTTAACCCTGAACCCTAAATCATAACCCCTAAACCCTAAATATATTAGGGTTTGGCTTTTAGGGTTTTTCTTTAGGGTTTAGCTTTAGGGTTTAGCTTTAGGGTTTAGCTTTAGGGTTTAGATTTAGTGTTTAGGGTTTAGCTTTAGAGTTTAGGGTTTAGCTTTAGGGTTTAGCTTAGGGTTTAGCCTTTAGGGTTTAGTTTTTAGAGTTTATAGTTTAGATTGTACGGTTTATCTTAGGTTTTAGCCTTATTTTTTTAGCTTTAGGGTTTAGAGTTTAGGAGTTAGGATTTAGGGTTTAGGGTTAAAAGATCTTAGTTAGGGTTCGACGAGCCGGTTCCAACGCCGCTGGAATGAGTCCAATCGGAGTTCGTTTGAGCCGGTTCCCCGCTGTTCCCCAATTTTTAAGTGTTCCCCAATGAACCTTCCCCTATATATATATATATATATATAAAGTGTATTTATCATACCCTTCTAGCATGATCATCACTTTTAACGGTTAACCTATTTCATTTTTAAAGTTTTTATTAGTATGTGTATCTATTAAACAAGTTCTTAACCTTTGAATTGCGTTGGTTTTTTATATTTTTGTGATGTATATTATACATAATCATTCAACTTTTATTAAACTATATTTTACAAAGTCGTTGGTTTACGTGGTAACTTTTAAACCGATTCTTTAATTAAGTGACATTCGATATGTATTTTTTTGTTTCTCTTTTCTAAAAACATTGTTCTGTTTAATATAAGTTAATTAATAACGTTTTAAATCGAATATGATGAAATTTGTTATTTTTATTATTTTATTTCCATGTTAACACGAACTTTCCTTTAAAAAATAACCTAGAATAGCTTGAATTCGGCAAGAAAACCAGTTTAAAAGGATAAGAGATAAGCAAATGAATAAATTCAAACACTTTATAAACTTCGAAAGATAAAATGATTAAAAGAAAAGTACAACAAATTTATATATTTGGAGAGTACGTAAAATTTAATAGTGAGAATGCCCGCGTGTTGCGGCGGGTGTCCCGAATGATATCAGTATTCAATTATGATGTCTATTACGAACCACAACCCATTCTGGATTTCTAAACTGATAAGTGACCGTTTACTTACAGCAACTCATTTTCAAGAAATACAACAAGATCAGGGACAGGACTCTAGTTTTAGCTTTTAGAAGTCCATGAACATCTTTAGAGGACTAAGGTCCAAGCACTTTCAAACCAATGAATGCACCATGCACCATAACACTGCTTAACGTTGCAAATGTAAATGAGTGTTATTTTTTTTACTTTATTTATTTTCTAAGTAATATAAATAATTGTTGATGGAGAATGGTGAATAAGATAAATGCTGCTAAATGGTAACAAAGAGTACTCCTTTTTCTAAAACCACTAATAAACAAATTAGTCAAACTATTTAACACCAAAAGTTCCTAATTATTATATAGCATAATGCCAAATTATGTTTTAGGATAATAATAATTTACCATATCTTACATTTGTAGCTTTTGATCAATATAGTCAAGGATTGGATGGGGTTGTATAAGAATTAATAATCAAGACCTCGAGTTGCCAAACATAATACCAAAACTTGGAAGATAAGAAAATACATAAGTAATTACAAAAGGCCTATTCTTTTCCCAAACAGTATATGACATGTATCTCAATACAATGCCATGTTAACGAATGTTCGTAAATAAACATAAGATGTAGTTCAAGTCACCATTTTTCAAATAACACAGATACTAAAGCCCACAAACGTGTTGTAATTTTAAAAAATGCGAAAACAGAGTAAAAGATTGGTTCGTGCACGCTTGTTACCGCTAAAAGCGTCGGACCGTGGTGTCATAGTATTTAGTACCAGCAAACACATTTCAAATATCTTTAAAATAATTATCATTATACAAAACCTTGAACAAAAAGGCATATATGCGTTAGAAAGAAATAGCCTTGGGTGTGGATATAACCTGTATGTGATAAAACATATTGGAAATGGAATGTTTTTGTATGATATATGAAACTGGACATTTTATTACAAGGGAGTGGTACCTTGTACTCACAGAGGAAATTCTGAGGCATGCATAATAAACCAGTATGCTATTTTCTAGTGAGTTTTTTCAAGAGCATGATTTGCAATTAGAAACGCTTCACAAAGAGCCATCTTATTTACTTGTGTAGGTAGTAAGTAAAACTTTTTCATTTTGTGATTGCAGAGGTTTTCTCAAAGTTAAGCAGATCCACATGTACAAAAAAAAATGGAATAAATTAATAATGAGAATGTTCTATAAACACCATAACTTAGAGCTTAAACATGCCAATTGCTAATACCTTCCCCAACAGCCTCCACTGATTCTAGAAGGTTCTTGATTTTGTCCTCGAGCAAGACGCTCACGATCCCGCCTAACTTTCCTATCCAAATCCATGATCTTCATCTCTGATCATATCATTTCTTATGTCCATAAACTGCTCACACACATCCATCCTCACAATCAGATATATAAGTTATTAAGTTTAACGTACATTCTGCGTTTGTTTGATTAATTAAATTCCAGTGTAATTGCTCCTTCAATTGCGGTCTTAGTGTAACTGTCCTTCTTCAATAGGGATTGAAGAATTAAATATGAAAACCATAATTACTATTGATGAATCTTATCATTCAAGGGGGAAGGAAGGAAGATACGCTAATTGATGATGGAGGGCAGGGGCAAGAAGGGAAGAAAAGGTGTACAAAATAGGGATTTGTTCATGAGTCTTTTGGTATGCCATCTTAAAATCAATAAAAATTACCAAAAGGGTAAAAAATCTAGTTTGCTTAATAAGGTATATTTTAGATTAGATTATAGATAAGATACTTACATCAAAAATTCTATTTTTTTTTTTCATTTTGTGGGACTTGCACATATCAGTTTTGTTGGACCTAATATTCGATCTATCTATATACTTTAGATGGCGTTACTTAGTATGAGCGAGAATGATTTGAATAAATTCATATGCTGAATTGCCTTTTTTAGGATCCACGATGACAATATAGAATGATTTGGAACGGGGCGATTGTTTATGTTGTTTTTTTATTATTTTATCCATGCTGTAATACTATGTTTAAGAATCCCTTGTGAACCTTAATGACGTGTTTATGATAGTTGTAATTATATCAATAAACTATATTACATACTTGGTTATAAAGTACACCCTCCATTGTAGATAAAATAGAAAAAAAAAAGCATGATAAAAGATTCTAATCTAACCAATACTAAAAGATTCTACGCTTAACCAATACTAAAAGCATGGTAATACGTCGTCGGAGAAGTTGAAATCCGTCGGTATTGATTTGTGGGAAACTGAGAGTGGGTAAAGACATCACCAACGGATCAAGGACCGACATTACCGACAAGAAATTCAACAACAAATATTACTAATGGAACTTTGTCACATTGTCATAAAATTATATATTGATGGATGTTTCACCGACAATGAGTAATAGCTCTATCATAGACAAATCTCTGACGTCTATTCTCGTGATTTATTGTATGGTACTTATGTTAGTTTCTCTTATTCGTAGCATCATTGTGATCTATCTGTGCATTCGATGTTTTTCAGAGAAAGACCGAATAAAAAGTAAGGTTGTTAGATACGTTTAGACAACCACATAAACTATGAGTTTAAAAGTTGATGTATGATAACGTAATTGTAATTGCTGATTATCTATAAATGGATGTTACTGATATATTGATTGTTATTAGTTAGCATCCATTAAAAGATAATCATTTGTTGTTACTATTGGTAGTGTGTATTTTTTTTAATTGTTGAATAGTGTTATCAACTTGATATAAATTAGATGTATATTTCACAAAACTCATTTTAAATTACAAATTCACTTAGTTGTTTTATTTACTACTAAATATCATTTTATAATTGTTGCTAAAAATTGTTAAGTTATTAAGATTATTTCATGATGTGCGGAGCTGTGTATAGAAATATAGATATTTTAGGCTGGTTTTAACACGACATCAAGCTTTAAATTTATAAACAATGTAAAACAAAATTACTTCTACAACATGTTAGGGCAAATGCACCCACCGTTAGTGTAGTATAACGAAGGTAAGATACCGAAATCATCCAAGAACACAAGAGCTATTAATATCAGATTGTTGTCAACGTCTAGTCAAACCAAAAAGTAAGTTTTGTGAAAATATTTAAACATATAAACAAAGTAAGTAAATTTAAACGAAAGCAATAATAAGAAGAATCATTTGGATCCAACTCCCCTTTTATATCTTTATTAATATCTTTGGTTATGGACTTTTCAAGAGATCACTACATGAAAAATATGTTTCTTCATTGTATTCTCTCGTGCAATCCAAGACTCAATCAAGACCCGAAGGTAGAACTAAGTAAGTATGTATGTATAATGAAACTAACTATGTTGTATATGTAAGATGAGCTTAAGTTGACAATGAGGATGTTTTGAGGGCGCGGTCCAGGACGAAGTTCAACGCATATAATAAGATGGACTGATCACTGATATAATATACAATCTTTAAGTGTACACTGGTACCTGTGTTGGGAGGAAAAGGGGGAGGATTAGTTCTAAACATTTGCTCGAAGACAACAATGTTGTTTTGGTAAGATTTTAAAAGTGTTGCACGAACTGAAACTCGTTCCCCGGGCATAAGGTGGCGATTACATGAAGTCACTAGGCTAGTATGTGGATTGTGCGTCTGGCCCATGCACAAGAAGCATATGACACTCGTGAGACCATGAGAATCATCATAGGTATGTCTGGTAGAATTGGAAAGTAGGCGGCCATGTGGGTGAAAGGGATTGTAAGACTCTTAGTGATTAAGAGCAATAACATAATTGAATGAAAGATTTTAAAGAGAAGTTTGTGTCCGTAGGTAAGTACGGATCAAATATAACTGAATGAAAGATTTGAAAGAAAGGTTTGCGTCCATAGTTAAGTACCGATCAAACATATAAGAATGAAAGATACAAATGAAAGGTTTGAATCCGTAGATGAGTACGGATCACACATATAAGAATGGAAGGTATGAATCAAAAGTTTGAATCCATAGGTGAATATGGATTAAACATATAAGAATGGAAGGACGAATCAAAGATTTTTAATTTGTAGGTAAGTATTAACCAATCACATAAAAATTAAAGGTCGAACCCATAAACCAGTAAGGGTCAGGCAGGAATAAAGAAGGTGATGTGCTCAAAGTGGTTTAATTATAACTAACTAACTTACTCTAAACTAGACACTTTAAGTTTTAATTTTGTAAACTAAGACTCTCTAAACCTAAACCACACAATCGGCAAGGGTACCGGTCAATGCAGTACAACCAAAGTAAGTCCGAGTATCGAACCCACGAAACTCTACTAAATTACGTAAACTAGACTCGATTACTTATCTAAACTAACTCGACTTAGTTGTTTTTTTATTGTTTTAAGGGGGGTTTCTATTAACCTAATGCAATTAATTAGAATTAACTAAAGCTGACTAAGACATGAACTAAGAATGAAGACGAATTCAGATGATGGGAAAGCACTACCTAAGTCACAATTGCAAATTCCTTAAGAAACTACGAGTCTAGACCCAAACATGTTGGACCGTGTCGTGACCCTAAATAGTCAGTAAAGGCAGTTCATCTTCATTTACTAAGGCGGAATCAAAGTAAACAAAGTCAAAACAACTTCCCTCTTAATATCCTTTCTATTACTGAAATCAAAGCTTTTTACAACGTTTTCTGACAGAATTTTGACAGCACCTCCGCTCTGATTTCGCTCCAAACCTATCACCTATTTATAGTTCCTCTGATTCCGCTCGAAATGGTTCAAGCGGAACCCCTGATTTCGCTCCAAGTGATTCAAGCGGAAACACTGTATAGAGTTCGAGCGGAATCACCTAAGATCGATCTCGAGCGGAATCACATGATATCTTGATTTCGCTTGAAGTGGACATACCCACTTTCAAGCGGAATTACATGCTAAAAACCTATTTTCATGTTTTCCAACTCCAAACACCTATCTAGACCTAAGACTCAATTAAGACGCAATAACAGACATTCAGTGCACCAAAAGACTCCCCCTTGGATGTTGACGAAGTCTTCGGCGTCGAGTCTTCAGTCTTTGTCTCTTCATTGTAAAAACTCTTTCTTCACACAGGTTCAGGATCTTGACCCAGCTCTATCTACAATCTCCCCTTTTACTGTTGATCCAGAACTCTAACTCCCCCTTTCACAGACTCCCCCTCTCGGAATGTTGGGACTTGAATTCTAGTTCAAACTTTGTCATTTTGAGCCATGGAGATTTTGAAATCCACAACCTATTTCTCAAACATATAACATTACAATCTATTGATCTACAACAATAACTCACAAATTCTATCAGTTTTAGAAATCCACTCAAGTATTCAGGTCCAAATTAATGACCCTGATTACTCAATTAATCTACCAAATCCAACTTAATGACCTTGGTTGATTTTTGACAAAACAAACTGATTTTAGTTCAAAAAATTTCAAACATATTCTGAAAATAACAAGTTTTAAGTTAATGAACTTGTTGTCAACTTTTCAACAATCAGATTTTAACTACATAAGCTTTCCTCATCCTCCAGTTCAGAAACTTCCTGCATCTGCTTTCAACTTCGAGATTCAGACAATCAACTTTCTACTCTGGTTTGTCTAAAATAAAGCAGAAATGAAACATCTTTTTAGATTTTTAATAATGTTTCTAAACTAGGAAATGAAATACAGAAACTTAAATGCTGAATGTAAAGAAAGTAAACTATTTACAAACATATTTTTGGTGAGCGTGTTAGGGAATCATATCAGTTATCAGACAAGTCACTAATACCGTTAAGCTTTAATTTCATACTCAGAATTAAACAATTCACATAGATTGTCGATATGCTGGTCCACTTAAATTTTCACACAATTTTCAATCTATTCAGGATACGAATCAGATGTTTTAAGAACTTAACTCATTCATGTGTCCCACCTCTTGAATATACTGTTGTATCCAGAATCCCAATATTCAGTCTTACAGGTGAGTATACCACAGATGATATATGTAAGGGGTTAGATGCGAGGGCCGTGAGAGCTCAGGTCGATACTTCCGTATACGCAGAGAGATGACGGCTTCGTCTTTTCGGTGTGTCCCTTTTAGAGAATCTTTTGTTTCAACAGCAATGATTATCAATTTTATTGTTTAATCAATTTGCTGAGGGCGATGCTATGTTTCAAGCAATGCGGAAAGTATTATTCGAGTACTAGGTCAGAACTTCCATTCAGCAGAAGTCCCAGAATAATACCCCAGATATCACTGAGTATAAAGACCTAATATTTCAGAAAGAGGGACCTTTCAAACGAGATTTCAGGGGTTACCTATATATCTAAGTAGTGTTCCCCACGAAATAAGTAAGTTTGAATTTTAGGTTTATATCCCGAACAAATTTACTAAATGTGTAAAAACCTATCGACACATCATTAGTGAGACTGTTTAACGCTTTAAACTTTACAAATCTTTAGCGTACAGTAACTGTCAAACTGATGTACTATCATTTTCCCTATTTCACGCAAGCTCTTTTTCAGTTTTCTATTGTTTTTGGATTTTATATTTTTTTTCATGTTTTTGAATTTTTGAATTTTTTTACTGTTTTTGTATTTTCTGAGAATATATCTACTCCCCCGAAATACCAAAACAACTAAAAAATCGACAAACCATAGCAGATTGTTTCTCATTGTCATCTACAACAGTACCTTCATCAACGCCAATAATGTCATCCGACACCGAAAGAAGCTTCATACCATTCAGTTTTAAAAGAAATTTGAAACGTGTTTTGTCAAAAGCTTTGGTATGTAAATCAGCTTTCTGATTGTCAGTGTGGATTTTTTCAATTCAAATAAACTTCTTCTCAAAGCAATCTCGGATGAAGTGATGTCGAATTTCTATATGTTTAGTTTTAGCGTGATGTACTGGATTTTTCGTTATATTAATAGCGGCCTCATTATCAACAAATAGAGGTGTGTTAAGAAACTGCAAACCGTAGTCGTGCATCTGTTGATGTATCCACAGGATCTGAGAGCAGCAACTGCTAGCAGACACATACCCCGCTTCACATGTAGATAGTGCCACAGACGTTTGTTTCTTACACTGCCAGGTGACCAAGCGAAGTCCAAAGAACTGGCATCCTGCTGTTGTTGATTTTGAATTGACTTTGCAGCATCCGAAGTCCGAGTCGGAATACCCTTCGAGCGTAAAGTCGCCTTTTCTAGGATACCACAACCCCAATGTTGGAGTTCCTTTCAGGTAGCGTAATATACTCTTCAAAATAATCATGTGCGAAGCTCTCGGGTTAGATTGAAATCTTGCTGCGAGGCATGTTGGGTACATGATATCGGGTCGTGAAGCAGTTAAATACATCAATGAACCGATCATGGAACGATAAAACGTCTCATCAGCCCTGTCTCCAGTGAGATTTGGGTGAATCCCATGATTTGTTGCTAAAGGGGTAGCAGCTGGAGTAGAACTTGACATTCCAAATTTCTCTCGAATATCATGCACGTACTTCGTCTGGTGAATGAAAATTCCCTCAGGTAGTTGTTCAACTTGAAGTCCCAAAAAGAATTTCATCTCCCCCATTAATGACATTTCAAATTTTTGCTGCATCACTTGTTCAAAATCTTTGCATAGATTCTCGTTCGTTGACCCAAATATTATGTCATTCACATAAATCTGAACTATCAGAAGATGTTCGTCGACCTCTTTGGTGAAGATAGTGGCATCCACTTTACCTCGGATAAAGTTGTTGGCTAGTAGGTGTTGAGACAGAGTCTCGTACCAAGCTCTCGGAGCCTGGTGTAAACTATACAGCGCCTTGTCCAGCAGATAAACCTTGTTTTTGTGGATTGGGTCGGTGAAGCCCGGCGGCTGTCCGACATAAACCTGTTCTTTAACCTTCCCATAAAGAAACGCCAATTTTACATCTAGCTCATATACTTTGAAGTTTTTCCATGATGCAAATGCCAGGAAGATTCTGATTGCTTCTAGTCGAGCTACAGGAGCATACACTTCAGTAAAATCAATCCCCTCCTGCTGACTAAAGCCCTGGACTACGAGTCGAGCCTTGTTTCGCACAACTACTCCTCGATCATCTCTCTTACACTTAAATACCCATTTTGTGTTGATCTTCCTATGATCATCCGACAAATCTACTAACTTCCACACTCCTAACTTTTCAAACTGACTCAATTCTTCTTGCATCGCATTGACCCAAGAATCTTCAGTAGGCGCCTCTTTGTAAGTTCGCGGTTCGATCTATGAAATAAAACAACTCAATGAAAATTCAGTTTGTAAAGGTGCTACTGTAGAATAAAAACATGTAAGCCCTTGGTCAATTTGACGTCTTGTGCGAACGTCTGATTGTAGTTCTCCTATGATCAGCTCTTCTGGATGATATGAAAGAGTTCGTGGCATTAATTCGCTTGGAACATCTACATCACCTTCCAGATTAGTAACATTCTGATTTGCACCATGTTCACCGACTGGGTTTTGTTTGACTCGAAAGCTGAATTTACTCCCCCTCAGAATCTGAATCACCATGATCAAATACGGGCATGTTCTCAGATTCTTGATTATCATTCTCTGCCGTCTGATTATCTTGAACAACTTCATCCTGTTGGACATCATCATGTTCACCAGCATTGCTTGGACCTGGTTCATCATCATTCGAAGTCTGCCGTGGTCTCCATGAATACTCGGATGGTAATCTTTCCTGCGATGACTCATACTCACGCAAAATATCCAACTCATCAAAGAAATCTTCTTCTTCCTCTTGTTCTTCCATAATGTCAAACAAATCCCACAACTTGTCATAATGATAACGCCATGAATCTCCAGGATTCTGCGGCGGCATTGTATAACCTTGACATTCAACATTTGGAGCTTCAATAATCCGCTTCAAGCTTGGAACGAAGACACGTCGTAACGGACTTGCATAACCAATGAATATCCCTTCAATACTCTTCGGACCAAACTTTCCAAAAGGCTCTGGAACTGTACAGGGTGACCCGAACGGTTCAAGATACTTCAGATTCGGTTTGCGATTATTGATCAACTCAAAGCATGTTTTGTTGAATTTCTTGACAGTGGGAACTCTGTTGAGCGTATAAAATGCGACGGAAACAGCTTCTGCCCAAAAATTTATTGGTAGCTTTGAATCTGCGAGCATTGTTCTAGTTGTCTCGATTAATGTCCGGTTTTTGCGTTCTGCGACTCCATTCTGCTGCGGAGTGTACGGAGCACTAAACTCATGCAATATACCTCTTTCATCACAAAATTCTTCCATCTTGTTTTTCTTGAACTCAGTACCATTATCACTTCTGATTCTTTTGATACGCCTTTGGTACAGATTTTCAATCTTCTTGAACAACGCCATCAAACTGTCAAATGTTTCATCTTTCGACTTCAAGAATGAAACCCACGAAAATCTGGAATAATCATCAGTAACCACAAGACAGTAGACATCTCTTGTAATACTTTTGACATTCATAGGACCAAACAAATCCATGTGAAGTCTTTCTAGTGGTCTTGAGACTGAATTGACTTGTTTTTTAGGGTGTGACTTTTTCTTTTGCTTGCCTTTGATGCAGCTAATGCACTCCCCTTCCAGATGAAAACCTTTTACATGAACTCCAGTAACCAAATCATTGTGCACCAGGTGATTCATCTTTCGTAGATGAATGTGACCCATTTTTCTATGCCACAATCTCGAGTCTTTTTCCGTTGCTCTAGACACAAAACAATGAGCCTGACTCGTGGTTGTAGTAGCTACGCTCATATCCAACACGTACGGATCATTGACTCTTGGTGCCCTCATGATAATCCATTCTTCAGGGATAACAAATCATGGCTTCAAGATCAAACATTCTTTGTCAGTGAAGTGAGTGGTATACGTCCTGTCACAGATCTGCGAGATACTCAGCAGATTGTTCTCCAGCTCAGCAATGTAGTTAACGCTTTCAAACGTAACAATCCCATTTGATAACGTTCCTTCACCAATAATCCTACCACCTTGGTTTCCTGCGAATCCTACATAACCTCCATTGAAATTTCTCACATCATACAACAATGCAGTCTTCCCTGTCATATGTCGAGAAGCTCCACTATCCATAATCCATCGTGAAACTAATCTCGAAAGTTCCTGCACATATCACAACTTGATTTAAAACACATTTCAATAAAGATGTCGATTCATGCTTCGCGATCAAGTAAGCTCCGACAAGTCAGGTTTTCATTCAACGAAAAATATATCCACCCAAGCCTGAGCAGCCTTGGGTAATACTTTGTTATCTTCAATTTTCCCATTTTGTTTATTAAAATTTTTAGCTTGAAGTGGTGGAAAATTTGCATCATCCACAATTGGGACTGAATTCACCACCTTTTTCACTTGTGAAGTTGAAATTTGTTTCTCTGTTTTAGGCTTTCAAATTTGTTGAAGTGGTGAAAGATTTCGAGGGTTACCCATATATCCAAGTACGATATAAGCAAGTTTGAAATTTAGGTTTATATCTCGAATACAGTCTACTGAATGTGTAAAAACCTACTGGCACATCCACAGTGAGATTGTTTATCACATTTTTAACTTTCTATTTCTTTAGCATGTTGTGATAGTCCACTGATGTACTAGCATTTCCTCTTTTCACAACAAACTCGTTTTTGATTTTATCATGTTTTTGGATTTTTCAAATTTTCTAATATTTTTGGATTTTCTGAAATTTTTACTCCCCCTAAAATACAAACACATTTTTAAAAAAATTGAGAACAAGCTGTACAAGAAAAATAACAACTGTTGTGAATTGCTTCAAATCGCCATCCACCCGCCATAAACAATCAGAATTCCCCCTCTCAACAAACTATTTTCCCATTAAGATTTCAAAACACTTAAGTTTGTTTTAATCAAAATGGTTTTTTCGAAAAATAAGTTTTGTTGATTTTACCACATGTAGGTTCAGGGTTCATCATCTTGCTTTTCAACCACTTGTATGAAGATTACATCAAGTTCAAATTAATGACCTTGATTAATCACATTGTAAGAACAAACCTCTGTACCACTTGTAAGAAATCAAGTACAACTTAATGTCCCTGATTTACCACTTGTAAAATTACCAATCCAAATACTAAGAATGATGCCGATTCCTGTTCCACTCTTACCAACTTGGGAACTCCGGCAATTCCAACAGTATGACTTGCCAAAACTTAAAAATTTTCAAAAATATTTTCTAATAAAGATGCTGATTCATGCTCCGCGATTACCTACTTGGGAGCTCCGGCAAGTCAGGTTTTTCTATTCAAAGAATATATCCACCCAAGCCTGACCAACCTTGGGTGTTACCGAGCTACCAACGCTCGTTTTCTTACCTTCCATCTTCTTCTCATAGAACTCTTTAACCTCTTTAACTTTTCTGTCAATCATTTTTCCAAAGATGCGTTTTACATTGGGGTTAAAGGCCTTTTCAATATCAAAAACCTTTTTATTGGAATAAAATTGATTTGAAATCTCAACTTTACCAATTTTCCTTTTAAAATTTAGGTTAAAGGCCTTTTCAATATCAAAAACCTTTTTATTGGAATAAAATTGATTTGAAATCTCAACTTTACCAATTTTCCTTTTAAAATTTTCAGCCCGAATTGGTGGAAAATTCTCATCATCCACAGTCGGAACTGATTTTTCACCATTTTCCTCAACATGTGGCTCCTCTGATTTTGTGGGATCAGATTCATCGCCAGAAAATAGCTCCTCTGATTTTGACCTATCAGAGTCATCGCTAGAACTATCAATAGACTTCTTAACAACCCATTTCTGGTTGTCAGATTTAGCTCTTTTCTTGTAAAACCTGTTTAAACATTCACCAATTTCAAATTTCGAATTTTTGAATAATTTGATTCTATCAATTGATGGTTCAAACTCAATCACTTTCTCTTTTAGTTTAGAAACTCCCTTTTTGGTTTGAATTGCCTGTGAACAGTTCACAGCAATATGACCACTTTTTCCACACTTGAAATAGGTTCGAGTTTTCTTCTTCTGATCCACAGTCTGCTTTTCTTCTTGCTTCTTTGCAAGGAAATCTCTGTTAGACTGCTTTCTGAACAACTTTTCTTTCTCTTCTTCAGAAGATGTACCTGAAACAAATGTCATCTTTGATTTAAAATCTCAAACATATTTTTCATTTTTCTGATTTTCTGTTGGAGTAAAACCAAGACCTTTCTTTTTGAAATTACCGTTATGGTTTGGTTTCTTTCGATAACAAGAACCAGAACCGTAACCTTTTTTCTTGTTTTCTCTTTGTTGAATTCTTGAGGTGTATTTTTTAGGTTTATCAGTAAGATTTAAATCTTTTATTTCAGAACTATTGATTTCTGTTAGTTTGAAAACCCTTTTTATCATCTCAGTTTGGACACCTCTTATTGGAAATTCCTCATCAGAATATAATTTGTCAGAATCATTCAAAGTATAAGCTACTTTAAATGTTTCATCATTCAAATTAGATTTTGATAACAGGAATTCTTTATCGTAAACTCTTTTGCCCTGTTTTTCATTTTGACCCGGAGTGTTGGACTCAGACTTTGACTCCGACACAGACTCCGACTTTGACTCCTCAGTTTCAGCGTTATCTAACACATGATCCACCACTTTCTTCATCAATTGAGATTGTTAATCAGTGTCAGACAATGTAAACGTGACATCAATACTTTCTGGCAAATTGACTGAGGACTCTGACTCCCACTGTAAGTTTGTTGCCTTTTGGACTCTTTCAGAATTTGGATTTCTGGGCAAATATCCATTTTCCAGCGGGGGTAGACACTTGTTATAGCTGACACCTTGTTTCTTACCAGAATTCTTCTTGTCAGTCTTTTTCTTTGTGTCAAACTTCTTTTCGTTCTTCTTCTTTGAAGTTTTTTCTTCGGTTTCTGTCACTTCATCCTCTTCAAATGCCTTCATGCCTTCAACAATTGGATAAATCTTGTCAATGACATAAGAAGTACATGAATAACTTTTCAACAAACGATTAACTCTTTCAGTTTCAATTCTTTGAGCCTCCAGTTTTTGTTCTAAAATAGCACACTTCTCGATGTAGTTGTTCACAACTTTCTGTTTGATCATAAACGCTCCTTGAAGTGTCTTCATTGCTATTGCCTGTTCTTCAATTGTATCATTGTACATATTCATTGCTTTGTTCAACACATCATAAGATTCCTTTAACATGTTCATGTTGTTGATCAACTCACTATTTTTCTTCTTTATAATCTCACAGGTTTCACAATTCACAGGAATCTCTCTGGCATCAACCTCTTCACTAATCTTGAACTTTGGAACTTCTTTCACTTTTCTTCTGACCACTGGAACATCTTCATCATCACTGCTGACCGGTGTTTTGATCTTTTTCTTTTTCTGCTTAGCTTTCTCATCTTCACTGTCGCTTTCTGCCAGCATTTTTAAATAATCTCTCATTCTTTTTGCATAATATTCAGTGTCATCATCACTATCTTCTTCAATTCGAGCAACAAAAGCTGTATGAACTGGAGCTTTGTTAGGATCATAATCATCCCAATTGAAATTCTCCCAGCTAAACCCTTTAGGTAACTTTTCATCATCTTGGTCTATCACACATGCTTTACCATCAGCTGGTATATATTTGTCCCAGTTGAATCCTGTTGATGACTTCTTTTCATCTTGATTCACCGTACAAGCTCTCTTTAAAGATTCTTCAATCACATTCCTTTCATGTGTCGTTTGTGCCTGTTGTTGAGTTGGTTGTTGAGCAACTTGATGGTAGATGGCCTTCCGGTAGTAATCATTGTTGTTAAACGGATTTTGAGCTCCACTTGCCTCGCGATTGGTGCACTCCCTCTTGAAGTGTCCTTTTTCCCTGCAACGAAAACAAATGACTTTAGATTTATCAAAACCTAAAGTAGAAACATTAGCTTCACGTAGATCATCTCTTCCGGTGATCTGCTTGAATTTCTCAGCTCTCCTCAACACACTAGCCAAACACCATTTTATATCCATTAACTCCATCTCTTCAGCATCGATCTGATCGTAATCCTCCTTAGTGAGCACTGGATTCCCGATCCGTCCTGCAAAAAAACTTCTATATGATTCTAGAACAGTCCCCAACAAAGACATGTGGCTTTTTGCAACTTCCTCTGTATAATCTTGATCATCCTCAAGATTTAAAACAATATTGCATTTTAATTTCCTGCCATTCTTTGTTGTTGCTAAATTTGGATCAAATGAAGAAATGATGAGAAACTCGTTTTGCTGCTTGATCCTTTAGACAAACTTCCTGATGAATTCTTTGCGTTTAATGCAGTTTCAACTTTCGGTGACATGTTTGTCTTATCAGTCAATCTTGCTTTGTAGTACAAACCGATGTCTTGTTCACCATCAAACACTTTCATTCTTGAAATCTTTATTTGTTCCATTTCCTGTGCTTCAATCTTCTCAATGAATTTGCTAAGTGTCAGATTTCTAAAACCTTTCTTGTTCCTTAGCATAATCAAGTATGTGCCCCAAGTTTCGTGTGGCAACGCATCTGCTAATTTTTCAATCAACTCTTCATTGTCTTTGTTGATGCTCACTCTCCTCATGTTTACCAACAAATTGCAGTACCTTTCAATTATCCGCTTTGTGCTCTCATTTTTCAAACCTCGAAATAGATCAAACTCTTTCTTCAAAAGTGATTTTTTGTTCTTTATCATTTCTTGACTACCAACAAAATTTGATCTTAAAGCTTTCCAGATTGAATAAGCACTACCATTGTGTTGCAGCAAGACCAAGATGTCTTCTTTCACAGCTTGTTGTAGCAGACTTAGCATCATTTTTTCATTCTTATATTTCTTTTTATCATCAGCACTCATATCCTTGATGGCAATCTCCTCTTCATCATCATTTGTCGGTCTAACGTATTTTGTCTCAACGCATTCCCAAGCATCTAAATAGTTCGCTTGTACCCAGTTTTCAAACCGTCCTTCCCAATCTTTATACTCCTCTATGTTCATAAGCTTAGGCGGTTTTTGCATAGTCCCCGTTTCATTTTCTAACATCGTGTTCTGTGCAAGAGTGATCGGGGTAACCGGAGTAGCGAATGCGTTATAAAATTCCTCGTCCATTTTTCGGATTTCAAGAAATTCTCAAAACTCTTTCAAGCGAAATTACTTGTTCAAGCGGGATAACAAGTTCAAGCGAGATTACTCTTTGAAGCGGAATCTCCGATTCAAGAGAAATCAACAACACCTTTCAAGCGGAATACTGTTCAAGCGAAATCAACAAGATTTTTCAAGCGAAATAACGATTACAAGCGGAATCAATCCAAAATCTCAAGCGGAATAATCCAACTGAATCGAAATAGCACGTTTCAAGCGAAATCAGCAGAAATTTTCAAGCGAAATAAGGGTTTCAAGCGGAATTAACCAACTAATTTCGTTTGAAATGCTGCTGATGTCATCATTCTCAAGATGTTTTCAAGCGGAATTATGAAAATTAACCAGTTTTAGATCGATTTTAGGCCTGAAACTTTCAAGGCTTCTGTGAGAAATTTAGCCAATTTTAACCGTGAAAATTTTTGAATTTTGAAAAAGGTGTAGAAATCAGAATTCGCAGCTGAATTGGTATGAACTCTTCTTCCTGAGCTCTGATACCACTTGTAGGATCGTATGCAGACCCGAACGAGTACATCAGAAGAGTTTATCTTGATACGAAAGGCGAAAACAGTCGTATCAAGTTCAATTCAGCACACAAATCGCTTTAACTGTCAATTTGATTGATATAATGACGTTTTACAGCATGACGACACTTCGGCAGCATGCTCAGACCGGAAAATCTTATCTGATTTCGCTTGGAATGGCCTATATATAGGCGTTGTGATTCCGCTTGAACATGACCATGTTCATTAGGGGAATTAACATAATTAATTCAGGCGAAATCAGCATTGATAACTCAAGCGGAATTAGAATCATTTTGATTTCGCTTGAAATAACCTGGTGACATTTCAAGCAGAATCACCTCTAATTCATACTTTCTTGTTTTTCATGCCCTGATCTAACTTAGTTCTATACAAGACTCGATACAAGACGAAGTCAACAGATGCATGCACCAACAATTACGTGTACAAATACTTGTTGAAACTTTACAATACTTATTGAAACTTTAAAAAAAACACCAAAACACCTGGAAAACCCAAAAAAAGACAAAATAGTTACATACCGCGTTAAGGGGCGACGGTATCGGTTGAAACTTAAAAAACAAGTTACACCAGCATTACGCAGCGGTGGTACCATTTCGTGACCTGTACAATACCAGTTGAAAAATAAAAACATGTTACACTTGCGCTACGCAGCGGTGGTACCGACGTTCGGTCGGTGTCGGTTTATTTTGTTACGTATACAGTATCGGCTGAAACTTTAAAAAAACAACTAAAACACGCAAAAAATTCACTTGAAAAAATAAACCAGAAAAAGAAAAAATAGTTACATATCGCATTGCGCGGTGGCGGTACAATTTCTTTACCTGTACAATATTGGTTGAAACTTAAAAGAAAAACACGTTACATCCACATTACGTGACGGTGGTACCGACGTTTGGTTGGTGTCGGTCCGGTTCGTCACGTGTACAATACCGATTAAAACTTTAAAAAAAAACTGAAAAAGACAAAAATAACACTATTCATTGGCTTTTAAATAGATTTAGCTAACTTTCAACTTTTTTCATTTATAACCAATTTATAATATTAGTTTACTTGTTTGATTCGTTATGATATTATAGACCTAATAAAATGCCTCATATCCAAAAACATATTCCATTCTCAACATCATATGTAGCTTAAAAAATGAAGGAAAAAAAAAACCTTAAAATTGGACTTTTGGGCATATGTTCAGCAATCATGATGTAACATTTGGATATTAACAATTTAGCAAACCGCAATCCGTCATCGAGACAAATTACCGGTAGTTGCTTCAGTTTGGAAACTCAAAACACTTTCACCAACTTGGCTCTTACAGAGGGGGCATGAAGCATTAAGCTTCAACCATTTGTCAACACAGCTCTTGTGAAAGAAATGAGAACAATGCAACTCTCTCAGTTCATCATTGTTCACATACTTGGCCAAACAAATGCAGCACACCTGTTAAACAAGTTAATACCTATACATTAACAAAAGCCTAGACAAAAGTGGTCAGCCCGACCTGATCCATGATTACCCATTTTGACCCGTTACCATCCTTCCCAGTTTGCCAACTCTAATAAACTCATCGTACATGATCTTTGTCTAGAACGATAGTTTGCTTATATTTGTCACAAAAACTAAACATAACTTATGGTTTAGAAGTGAGCAGAAAACCGAACTGAAACCAAAAAAACCGAGTTAACCGAACCGAAATTTACAGTTCGGTTACGGTTTTGCTTTTTATGAACTGAACCGAATAACCTAAACAATCATTTTTATAATGTTTGTTATAGATTGATTTTGGAATTAATAATTTTATTCTTGAATGTTAAGTATTTATAACAATACATTAACATGTTTATTTATCTTTGAAATTATTTAATCATTGCCTACAAGAAATAACGAAACTAAACATAAAAATTAAATGATTTCAAAGTATTATAAAAAAGAATCTCTTGGTATAAACTTTGGAAAATATAAAAATAGATTAGAAGGTTAGGTTTATGTGAAAAATATTAATTAAAAAGGTTAAATATAATAACTTAAATGTAAACATCTAAGAAAGATTATTGAATATTGGATTATAATTTTTATTTTTGAATTTTACGTAATTTTGTTCCAAAAACCAAAAAACCGAACCGAACAGTTGTTAAAACTGGAAAAACAAAACCAAACGGTTTTCAAAAACCAAAAACTGAACCGAACTGTTGTTAAAACTGAAAAAACCGAAGCCGAACGGTTTTCAAAAATCGAAAGCTAGTAGAAAACGAGACTAACCGCATCCTCTCCTGATATCACATGCTCTTTTTCTGTTCCTGCGGCCACAACCCCGCCTTCACCAGCATTGAAGTCGGTTTTTTTGTCATTTGTGTGCTTACTTTTTTTAACCTTGAATTTGTAGGTAGGCAGAGAATTAATGGACTCTGTAGTGGCTCCTCGATTATGTGTCTGTTCTTCTCTAAAACCCATGACGGAAATTATACATGGGAGACAGCAACAGACCGTTGCACACAAGATAAATGGCATTGCATATCCGAGACAGCTTAAGGTAAGAAATACTATACATAACCTGTGAACAAAATTACAAAAAACAAAAGAAATTATAAAAATACAACAAGAAAATGAAATACATAAGCTGGATGTGGAGCCTGATTTGCACTTTTTTGGAAATTAATTGAACACGTTTAATCTAGAGTTGGCATTTTCGATCCATTTACTTACGACAAGGTTCCAATTGAAAACTTTAGCTAAAAAGGAAAGAGTTTCAAAGTTGCATGAAGTATACTTCTAAATTATAATGCATGTGACCTCCTCAAACTTTGTTCAGGATATCAAATTATTATTTTAAAGTTTTGGTAGTAATAGCTGACACAATAATTATTTAGAGCAAAATGCCATTTTCTACCTGAGGTTTGGCCAGTTTTGCGACTTTCGTCAAATGGTTTGTTTTTCCGCATCTGGATTCAAAAGATTTGAAATCTTGCCATTTTCATGCAGCTTGTTAACTCCATTCATTTTTATCTATTAAGTCAGGGGTATTTCCGTCTTTTTGTTAATTTAAAGGGCAATTCGGTCTTTTTCACACATTTCCAACGATTTTACATAAAGTGAAAAAGATCGAATTGCCCTTTAAGTTAACAAAAACGACGAAAATACCCCTAACTTAACGGAGAAAATGGATGGAGTTAATGAGCCAGACGAAAATGGCAAGAATTTAATCCTTTTAGATCCAGATGCAGAAAAACAAACCTTTGGACAAAAGTCGCAAAACTGGCCAAACCTCAAGGACAACAATGGCATCTTAGAGAAAACTACCAAAATGGTCCCTGAGGTTTGGTTACTTTTGCCACTTTAGTCCAAAACTCAAACATTTTGAATTTGGGTCCCTGTTGTTTCAATTTTGTTGCCATTTTCATCCAAAAGCAAAATCTGGTCAGATTTTTCAGTTAACATCCATCTTTTTGTCTTTTTCCTCCCTTTTAATGAAAGGCAAAATGGTCAGATTTTTTTAATTTGTTATAATAAAACGTTAAAAGACCATTTTGCCCTTCATTAAAATGGAGGAAAAAGACAAAAAAACTGGATGTTAACTGAAAAATCTGACCAGATTTTGATTTTGGATGAAAATGGCAACAGAATTGAAACCACACAGACCCAGATTCAAAAGGTTTGAGTTTTGGACTAAAGTGGCAAAAGTAACCAAACCTCAGGGACCATTTTGGCAGTTTACCTGGCATTTACTTCAATAATTATTTATAGATTTTTTTTGGAGAAAAAGCATTGGATCCAGTTAGATTACTTTTCACTTTTAACCCGTTACCCAAGGCACCCGTCTCACCCAACAAGATTGACTAATACCTGTACAAATTAGGAGCATCAGAAAAAGAAGAATGGCTTCCAAAGATCCATACATTCCCGACCACAAACCAGACTGCAAAGAAGCAATCCAAACCCATTTTGTAGTATTCAATGAATACCTTGAATCTGCAAAACGGAAACCGGATTTGTTTCATCAGGTACGTGGATTATTTTAGATCACCAAGTCTACATATATAAAGAACTACATACAAGGGTAAACTTATAGAGTTATAGCCTACAAGCTGATGCTGGTTCCCCTCACAACATTATTTTTGGAACTAAAAATCTTGCTAACCTTATTTTCAGCAACAGTAAAAACAAAAATATTAACTAGCCTTATTTTAAAATTAAAAAATCCCTTGCAAAAGATTTATTTAGTATCTCCTATACTCCCCCTCAAATTAATGTATGGATGCCAATCACTCAATCATGCTTAGCTTATAATCGTATTCAAGTTGCAATTTGTTTTCTTCTAAATTCTCTTTTTGATGAGGAGTCTTTCTTTCTAGCTCTATGTGTTTGGTCTAGTAGATAGTGGCGGTCTAAAAAAATATTAGTAAGTAAGATCTGAGAACCCTAGAAGACTACTAAAAAGTAAAAACAAAAATGCAGAGATTACAATAGAAAATATGAAACATAATCACAAGAAAACATTACCTTGTACTCGCTAATACAGTTGTCAGAAATCTTGTTGCTGATAGGTTGCTTGAGGTAGAACTCCGAGCACGCTGAGCTAGATCTTGATCCGAAACCTGGTTACGATTATGAAAACGCCAAAGGAGCAACGGTAGCGTTGCAACACATCCACAAGCATAACCGATAACCCACGTAAACAATGGAGCTTGCGGACGCTCATGCCTCGAAAAACACAAAACAACAACGGCTGCCACAATCTGGCTCATGGTTATAACCAGCTCAGTGCATACCCAATAACCTGAATTCAACGGACTCCTTTGACCATGGCTAGCAAAGGACGCGTTTCTCGAGACTCCAACACTAGCAGCAGAACTTGTAACACTAGTCGACGGTAGTTCCACATTATGACTTGAGTTTGACCGATTAGCCGGTCTATCAACAGTTGTAACACTAGAAGGTGAAGCTTCACTGCTGCTTGTAATATCGATAACAAGCTCACCGTCACTACGGCTCTCCGCTCGCTCCATTACTACTGGTAGTTCACAAATTCGTGAATCTAGGGTTTATGTCACAGCTTCACACCAAATTACTTCACAATTGCTCATATGAACATATTTCTTTCACAATTTCTCACTCAAATTACTCAGTTCCAGTACAATAAAAATGAACAATCAGATAACTTATTGATCAAGTAACTACAAATTCAAGAACAAAGTCTCTGAAGCCAAACCAAATCTAATCTAATCAATAAATCAAATCAATTCACGAAGCAATATCAAAACAATCAACAACGAACCTCAATTGTGATCAACCAGATCAAATCAACAACCGATTTTAACCTAAAAAACATTGTGAAAACAGTAGTATAACTGATTAATATCTTGCTATAAAATATAGAGCTAAAATATGAAAATTAACGGCGAATGAGGTGAACTAACCGGTGGAATTGACGCTTAAGGTGAAGAATCATCGAGAGAATGATCGATTTGATGAGTTGAAATGAGTGATTTGTTGTTGTTTTGGATCGGGTTATCGGTGTTTTCAAGGTGTGTGTGTGTGTAGTAGTGGTTCTTGGTGTCACACGCGACGTGTAAGGTGTAGTTTTAGATGAGTCAACGGACCTAGGCCCTAGACCATTACGAGTAGGCCCGCACAATAGGTCTTATCGTGTTAAACATAACACAGAACATGAATACGACTCGTTTAACTACTTTAAATCTTAGTATATGATACAGTTGTATGTGTTGTGTACCATGAAGAAAAACTGATCGAACATAACCTTCTAATTATAATTATTTTAAAAGAATATAAAATTACTAAGTGTACTTTTTTATTAAACGGTTTAATCGTGTTTTAAACAGGTGCCCTAGTTCCAAGTAATAGTCCTTTGGGTTTGTTCTTGTTAATTGATTGTTCAAATAGCTCACGGCTTAAAGTTTGTTTAAAATTAGTTTGATTGTAATTGTAAACGAGTTTAGTTAGTTTATAATATTATAGTTGTTTGAAAGAAAGTATGATTCTATGGTGGTGAAATACATAGATTCATGTATTTGGTTTTGACAAGTAACTTATTTTAGTTGATAAAATTCATGTGAGGTATTAGTTTTTGCTAGTGTATTGTGTTTTCTATGTGCTAAAGTATATCCTTTAAGTGTGTGGTTCATATTTGTTGGATTTGGTATACCTTTTATTTTTATATTTGTTAGTTGTACATAGTTTAAACTTTATGACTTATTATTTTAAATGTAAATAAGTGGTTGATTAAAACCAACATAAGTGGTCTTTATGTTTTCAATTTTCTGTCCAGTCCAATCTAAAATTAAATAAGCTAAAACATATCGTATAATTCAAATAAGCTCATTAAAAGCATTAATGTTTGGTATTAGGTAGGTGATTCTCCATTTGATTAATCTTCTTTCTTTCAATTTACCCATTCTTCTTCATCATTGTGTCTACAACGTAATCTTTACTTGTTATGTCTACAAATGATCCTAATCGATGTATTCGGTTTTGATACTTTTGGTTGTCTGACGCCAGAGGCTGTGTATCTACTTAGTTGAAGAGGTATGATCCCAATTCCCTGCCGGACCACACCACTTTTGAGCATAAAATGCGTCCACATCAGCGAAGCAATCTAGAAGCTTCTAGAAACTTCTGGAAGATCTACAGGTGGCGCCAAAGATGCTCTATCCGACATAAAGGACAACACGTGTCACCACTCGCAGAACGCCACATAGGCCTGCGGCAAATCAGGGAGCAGAGCTGACAACACCGGTACGAGGTCTCCAGCGTGGGCAAATGTAAGAACGCCACGTGTACCACTACACCTGCCGTGACAGAGCAGACCAAGAGGATATTCCCGTTGGTCGGACAGCTGGCACGCGCCCACAGCTGGCACAGCTGCTCCTTCCTTCTTCACCCTCCGGCTATAAATAGGACCCTTCATCATTCAGGTTCGGGATCTTTGACACTCCATACTCACTCTAAACACACACTGTCTATTTCTCTCAGAACAGTACTTATTCTCACGCCGGAGCCTGGTTAAGAGGGAAATCCCCTTTCTCCCCCTCTTAACGAGACTGACGGTGGTTACTGTTTTGCAGGTTTCGAGCCGTTATCACGAGTAAAGAAAGAGGTTGAACCCATAAAAGAAATAACCCCATCGGTTAACCTTGGTGTTAATCAGTGTTTCATCATTGGCGCCATCCGCTTTTTTGCAAAACCAATCTCATCTCTTTTCTTTTCAAGAAACACTCGTAAAATGGCTGAGCAAAACCCTTCACACCATGTAGATGGAGAAGTTTCTTCCTTGGAACTCGTTTCGGACTCAGCACACGTCCAAAGGGGTCAGAGGAACGAAATCATCCAGGAAGGGCAAACAAACAACGATTTTCCTAGCATTTTCGGAAGTGCGTCCAGGGTGGCTAGCCAAACCACAACTGGACCCATTTTCCAAACTCCCACCAGGATAATCACCCAGACCACAAACGGAGCCACTTTCCAACCTCCACAAGGGGTAGTCCAGCAAATACCCCCATCCGAGTTGGTTCAAACACCTCCACCGGTGCACACATCAAGCCATGGAGCTGGCCCCTCAGCTCCATCGGAACAAGCACAACTAAATTTCTCTGCACTATTAGGGCTACCCGAAGAAAAACTCTGGCTTCCTGGTACGCCGAACAAGTGGCATCCATAAACCTGGTTTACACACAACTGAGCGCGCAACAAGCCCTGCTCCAAGCACAGGCTAACCAGTCGGCGTTCGCTACTCCACCGCAACGGTCTCTGAGCACACATACGACTCAGCAGGTCAATGCGTGGACTCTACACCCAGAAAAAGGACCTGCAACAAACCTTAGAAAGCCTAGTGCGCACGACACGCGCGACACTTACGGTGAAACAGAAAGCAACTATGTGCAGCACTCCAACTTACAACGAAAGCCGATTCAAAGCCGCCTGGGCGCGCGTAACATGAACAATGAGTGGGAAAACGAAGAAGAAGACCCAACGTACAAGGAAAGCACGGTGTTCAGCAGGTTACATCCGGAACACGCGTCATACAAGCCCGCTAAACGCGCAGGGTACAACCCAAAGGCAGAACATGATTATACCCTAAGCTATCGTCCAGACGACATGGCTGAAGATTCAAAATTCATCAGGGAGATTGCCACAGCCGCTATAGACAAAACCAAGCTGCCGCACAACGTTGGCAAATACAATGGCCTGACAGATCCAGATGACCACCTCCAGGTTTTCAAAGGCGC
Organism: Helianthus annuus; assembly: GCF_002127325.2. Lineage (NCBI taxonomy): Eukaryota > Viridiplantae > Streptophyta > Magnoliopsida > Asterales > Asteraceae > Helianthus > Helianthus annuus. The sequence continues at coordinate 117,231,490 of NC_035445.2, read as the reverse complement.
AAGAGCAACAGGTAGGTGGAACCTACCAACTTGGTGTCACCTGTTCGCACAAACGTTCGTGGGCGCAGCGCGCGTCTGGTTCGACAGCTTACCAGCAGGGAAAATTAAGTCATGGTCGACTTCAGAGAGAAGTTCCTGGCACACTTCTCTCAACAGCGGAGACACACCAGAGACCCAGCAGATTGTCTAAACATATGGCGCCGAGACCACGAAAGCGTGGAAGATTTTATCACAAGATATAACAAGGAATGTCTGGAGATTGGAGACGTAGGCGAGAAGATGATGCGCGCGCACTTCATGAGGGCAGTCAAGTGTGATGATCTAATCAAGCGCGTGAAAGGAAGAGACGGAGGACCCAAAGATTGGGAAACCTTCATTGAGGCCGCCAAAACAATAGCGCAGACAGACAAACAGTTGACCGGTGACGACCACCGTCAACGCGCACATAACTCTAATGAACGACATGGCAGAAAAGGCAGAGGCCAGTCATGGAAGACTTCCAGTCACAGAGAAAGAAGCCCACCAAGAGAAGATGCGCGACACACAATCAATCAGAAAGCCCACCGAAAAGAAGTAAAGAGAGAAAACAGAGAGAAAACAGAGAGAAGCAGTGGACGCCATTGACAAAGACCCCTTCAAAGGTCTTGGCCACTGAAAATCACCAATTCAAACCATCCCTGCAGATGCGCAACAAAAGGGGTCAAGATCCCAATCTCTACTGTGAATTCCATAAAGACACGGGTCACCTAACCGATGACTGTTTTAGCCTGAAGCAAGAAATTGAAAGAGCCCTGAGAGATGGAAAGCTCACTCACCTGGTCAAAGGCGGAAAGCGCGACTACCGCCAAATCCAAAGAAGAGATGAAGGGCCAAATAACAAAAAACTCAGGAAGTTGGAAACCCACATGGTGCAGGGAGGTCCATGAAGACCAAGGAAAAATTACAACAAGCGCACGCAGGATAATTCATGGCGCGAGAAGCAAGTTATTTTCCCAGTTGTTAGAGGAGGCCCGAGGGAAAAACGACCAATAATTATTCCAGGAGTGATTGGTCACTACCAGACATACTACATTTTCATCGATCCGGGGAGCACCGCGGATATCATATATGAACAATGCTTCAATCAATTTGATCAGGAGGACAAGGCGCGCTTGGAGCCAGTTAACTACCCATTAACTGGTTTCTGCAACGAGGCCGTCTTTCCCCTGGGACAGATATCATTCCCGGTGTTACTTTCGGATGGAAGAAATTCAAGAATAGAAGAAGTCACGTTCATGGTGCTACCCGAAAACTCAAGACACGACATCCTCCTAGGAAGAGAATCCCAAGGAAACTTCAGTATGATTTGCTCTGCACCACATTCAGCCGTTGGATTCCCAACAGAAACAGGCATCGCACTGATATACGCAAGCAAGGAAGTCTTAGCAACAGATGAAATGAGGCCTGCAAAAGCAAGTAAACCAGCGCCACGTGCAGAGGCAGAAAAATGGGTGTTGAACAGCGCTCACCCAGAACAAACAGTTACCCTAGGACCGGCAATGTCCGACTTAACACGCGCAGCGCTCAAGAAGTTGTTACATGAGAACATGGGCGTGTTTGCCTGGACACCAGCTGACATGGTTGGTGTTCCACGGCACATTGCAGAGCACCGTTTAAACGTCTTAGAGGACGCAAAGCCAGTGGTACACGCCAAGCGCCACCTAGGCGATATAAAGCATGACGCCATGAAAAAGCAAGTACTGGAATTACTGAATGCAGGCATCATCAGAGAAGTCAGATACCAAACATAGGTAGCAAGCCCAGTGATGGTAAAGAAACCAAACGGCAGCTGGAGAATGTGCGTCGACTACAAAGATCTAAACAAGGCATGTCCGCGCGACTGCTACGCCTTACCAGACATAGACGAAAAAATCGATTCTCTGGCAACATTCAGGTGGAAATGTTTTCTTGATTGCTACAAGGGGTATCACCAGGTTCAAATGGCTGTCCAAGATGAGGATAAAACCGCATTCCGCACACCGACAGGGCTGTACTGTTACACCAAGATGCCTTTCGGCTTAAAGAATGCGGGCGCGGCCTAACAAAGATTGATGAACGAAACGTTCAGCGACGCCATCGGCAAGTACATAGAAGTGTATATGGACGATCTGGTGATTATGAGCAAAGAAGAAGGCACGATGCTGGCTAACATCCAAAAGACTTTCAACACGCTACGCAGCATGAGTATCAAGCTGAACCCAGCAAAGTGCTCATTCGGAATGGAAGAATGAAAGTTCTTAGGTTTCATCGTCACAAAAGATGGTTTTAAGGTGAATCCAGAAAAAGTCCAAGCCATAGAAAGGATGCCTTCTCCGTCAAACATCAAAGACATGAAAAAATTAGCAGGGCGACTAGCCGCGCTCAATCGTTTCCTAGCTAATCATGCTGCAAAATCCTTCCCGTTCATCAAAACCTTGCGCAATTGTATGAAGAAAAGCTAGTTTCAGTGGACTCCAGAAGCAGAGAGCGCGTTCCGCGAGATGAAAGATTGTCTCATCAAACTGCCAACATTAACCGCACCAAACAAAGGAGAACCTTTGGTACTCTACCTATCAGCTTCCGATAGGGCAGTCGGAGCAGTCTTACTTGTCGATCGTCAAGGTACTCAGACACCAGTCTACTATGTGTCACGAACCTTGACCGACCCAGAAACCCGGTATGCCATCATGGAAAAGCTAGTCCTTGCACTGATTCATGCTTCAAGGCGGCTGCGCAGATACTTTGCCAATCACGTCATCCATGTGCTAACAAACTACAACATCGGCAACATCCTTGCAAGGCCAGAAATATCAGGAAGGCTAGCCAAATGGGCGATAGAACTGGGAGGTCACAATGTGGTTTTCAGACCACGACCATCAATCAAAGGCCAAGTCTTGGCAGATTTTATGACAGAAGTTCCAGATGACAAAGATAGAGAATGTAAAGCAATGGAAAAAGCTGAGAAAAAGCAAACAGAGGAGCCATGGTTGTTATACACCGACGGCGCGTCTAACGAAGACGGAGCAGGCGCAGGGCTAAGGCTGGTAAGCCCCGACAAACATGAATTCACGTACGCCATACGCCTATATTTTAAAAGCACAAACAACGAAGCCGAGTATGAAGCTTTCCTGGCAGGCTTACGATTGGCGGTCAAAATGGGGGTCCGACACATCGAAGCGCATGTGGACTCCATGCTAGTAGCGGGGCAAATCAACGGCCAATACGAAGCCAAGGGGGATGTAATGGCACTCTATCTCAGCCAAGCAAAAACGTTGCTACAAACCTTCTACTCCTACAAGGTGCACCACATAAACAGAAGCGAGAACAAGCCAGCAGACGCGCTGAGTAAACTCGCATCAACAAGTTTCCAACACCTAGCAAAGGATGTGCGCATAGAAGTTTTGAGCAACCCATCCGTTCCACTCAGAGAAGTAAGCGTCATCCAAACAGGGACAACTTCTTGGATGACCCCAATAATCATGTACCTTCAGTCTGGGATTCTCCCGGAAAACAAGGCGGAGGCAAGAAAAAATCAGTACAAGGCCGAGCACTACCAGATGGCCGATGGAATTTTATACAGGAAGTCATACCTAGGACCGTTGCTAAGATGCGTAGATGCCGAAGACACAAACTACTTAATCCGGGAAGTTCATGAAAGAATTTGTGGTATCCATGTCGGGCCTCGAATGGTGGTGGCAAAAGTGATGAACGCCGGGTACTACTAGCCCGGGATGCATTTAGATGCTGTGAAAGAGTTGAGGAAGTGCAGTGGATGCCAGAGACATGCGCCCAAGACCATGCGCCCCAAAAATGAACTAGTAACAGTCACAACCGCATGGCCCTTTCAACAATGGGGCATAGACATGGTAGGTCCTTTCCCAGAAGCACCAGGGGCGGTCAAATTCATAATAGTCGCAGTCGACTATTTCACCAAGTGGGTAGAGGCGAAAGCACTTGCATCAACCACATCAACATTCGTCAAACGATTCATATGGGAACAAATCATATGCCGTTTTGGCCTACCTCTCAGAATCATCACCGATAACGGAACTAACTTCGCAGCAGACGACCTCGAACGATGGTTCAAAGAACTACACATCGAACACACCTTCTCTTCGGTTGCGCACCCGCAAGGGAACGGTCAAGTAGAGGCAGTCAATAAAAGTATGTTGATGGTATCAAAGCAAGGTTAGGCGAGAAAAGAAGAGGCTGGGTAGACGAACTGCCCAGCATATTGTGGGCCCATAGGACAATGCCGAAGACAAGCAACGGTGAGACACCGTTCAGCTTAGTCTACGGGTCTGAAGCAGTCATTCCAGCAGAAATCGGGCTGCCATCCCCACGAATGCTCTCAATGAACTTAATCAACAATGAAGAAGAAAGGAGGATCGATCTGGACCTCCTAGAAGAACGGAGAGAGATGGCAGCAATCAATGAGGCCAAGTACAAAACGAAGCTGGAGAAATATTACAACTCCAGAGTCTGAGTCTGCACTTTCAATCCGGGAGATTACGTCCTAAGAGACAATGAAGCTTCCAACGCAGAAAAGCCCGGAAAACTGGCCCCCAAGTGGGAAGGCCCATATATCATCGATGCAGTACTCGGCAAGGGAGCTTACAAATTGCGCACCATCAACAACAAGGAGGTTCCGCGAACCTGGAACGCTCAGCAACTTAGAAAGTGCTACATGTAAAACAATTATGTAATCGCAAAGGCCGAATCGCCAACACATTTACTATAATACAAGAAGTGTTTGGCTACTTTTACTTCATGCAAATTTCTTGTCACAACTGCATTTATTACTTTTGGCGTACACGAAAACATCAAATGGCTCGACCATAGGAAACGTTGTAGACCTCCAAGGCTCGTCACAACCAAGTGCACAGCCGGGTCGGAAACACAACCAAAGCCTACAAAACGCCAAAACAAAACTTCGTGCCCACATAAACACGAAAATATCGATAGCAAGGTAACTAAACATTGTAATGCTACCAAGGCTGAACACAGCTGAGCTCACACAATAACCTGCAACTCGATCACTTCGTAGTCACAAATCAACGTACACGTAAAAACGACAGACTAAAACGTTGTATTAACACAACATCACCTGTCAGCGCCATCATTCATTCGTGACACCTAATCAAAGTAATTCCACATGCACATATTACGACGATAGCAAAATTCACATAAACTAAAAGACAACGTTAAAATATCCACCGACAAACGTGTTCAAATACCCGCACGCATAACAGGTAAACAAAAAATAAAACTGTCTAAACAAGCAACCAACAGGGGAAAGACACGTCAGAGGAGAGAGAATATGTCACCTCTTTTTTCGGGAGCATGGGTTACATGGCCTGACGACGTGACAGAAAGTAACTGAAAAGGCGCCTGTTCATCTCCGACAAGATAGGGACATCCGACAGTCACATCAGCACCTTTTCCAAGACGCCAAAACTTCCAGCAGAAGGAAACAATAAGTGCCATGCGTGATGCGCCATGCGTCTATTTGGCTCAACTTTTTTAAGTTGCCAAAACCCATGCGCCATGCGTCCATTTGGCCCAACTTTTTCAAGTCGCCAAAACCCATGCGCCATGCGTCCATTTGGCTCAACTTTTCCCAACTTGCCAAAACCCATGCGTCGTGCGTCCATTTGGCTCAACTTTTTTAAGTTGCCAAAACCCATGCGCCATGCGTCCATTTGGCTCAACTTTTTTACGTTGCCAAAACCCATGCGCCATGCATCCATTTGGCCCAACTTTTTCAAGTCGCCAAAACCCATGTGCCGTGCGTCCATTTGGCTAAACTTTTTCCAACTTGCCAAAACCCATGCGCCGTGCGTCCATTTGGCTCAACTTTTTCAAATTGCCAAAACCCATGCGCCGTGCGTCCATTTGGCTCGAATTTTTCCAAATGACCAGAACCCATACAACCCACCATAAAAAACCACTACTCTCATAAGTCCAGAATCCCTCCTAGACGATCAACTCAACTAGAAGGCACACTGGACTGGGGGGACTTGAAGAGGTATGGTCCCAATTCCCTGCCTACATGGCAGGGACCACACCACTTTTGAGCATACAAGGCGTCCACATCAGCGAAGCAATCCAGAAGCTTCTAGAAACTTCTGGAAGATCTACAGGTGGCGCCAAAGATGCTCTATCCGACATAAAGGACAACACGTGTCACCACTCGCAGAACGCCACATAGGCCTGCGACAAATCTGGGAGCAGAGCTGACAACACCGGTACGAGGTCTGCAGCGTGGGCAAATGTAAGAACGCCACGTGTACCACTACACCTGCCGTGACAGAGCAGACCAAGAGGATATTCCCCTTGGTTGGACAGCTGGCACGCGCCCACAGCTGGCACAGCTGCTCCTTCCTTCTTCACCCTCCGACTATAAATAGGACCCTTCATCATTCAGGTTCGGGATCTTTGACACTCCATACTCACTCTAAACACACACTGTCTATTTCTCTCAGAACAGTACTTATTCTCACGCCGGAGCCTGGTTAAGAGGGAAATCCCCTTTCTCCCCCTCTTAACGAGACTGACGGTGGTTACTGTTTTGCAGGTTTCGAGCCGTTATCACGAGTAAAGAAAGAGGTTGAACCCATAAAAGAAATAACCCCATCGGTTAACCTTGGTGTTAATCGGTGTTTCATCATTAGTCAAGTTTAAAGGGTCATGCATAGTAATATTATGGCTCCGAAATCTATGGACGTAGTTTTTAAAAGACTTAGTTTTGCTATTCAAAAAGAAGTAGCGGTGCAACTTATTACCCGTTTACCATCTATCTCAATGTAAATTCATATCATTAAGTTATAAGTATTTGCTCGTGTATTGTATTTGCTATGTGCTAAGCTATGCCTTTTAAGGTTGTGGTTCATGTTTGTTGAGTTTAATATTCCTTCTATTGATTTGTTCTACCTATTGTTTATATTTGTTAGTGGTGTGTATTCAAAAGGTTGTGGTTCATGTTTGTTGAGTTTGATATTCCTTTTATTGGTTTATTCTGCCTATTGTTTATATTTGTTAGTGGTGTGTATTAAAAAATCAGTTAACTTTATTGTTTGGATATAAATAAGTGGTTGATCAGCTCAAAGTTCAAACCAAACGTAAGAAATTGTATTTATAACCACGAGATATGAATTTAATATACCAATTACCAAGTGTTGTATGCACATGAAGATACAATCATGTACGATATTGTTTGTTTAAATTGATGACTATTAGAACAACAAAACGCAAATAAATATATAATTTTTTATATTTGGATTCAATAACTAACGTTAAATCAAAGATAATAGATCCATCATGAATGCTCTTACCAGTTTTCTCCATAATCATGTGTTTGAAAAAGTAAGCTCATACGATTATCATACAAAACATATAATAAAAAAAACAGAACATAATTATATTATGCATATTAGTTAAAACAATATATAAATATAACTATATATATATGAAATGAACTATTGATATAAAAAAATTAACAAAAAACTAATTTTAACTGTATCAAAATGTTGATGTTGGATAAAACTTTGTCATTTAATCTTTCTAAGTGGTGAAAATCTAGTGTTGAGAAAAATAAATGTATTATGTGAAAATGAAATTGAGTATGGAATAAGATGAACGAAGTAATATAATGGACAAAGAAATTAAATGAATCATTACTATTACATGATCTTCTTTGGTTATCAAGTGAGAATGAAATAAATTATTACCTTGTGTTGTTTGGTTAGCAAGAAAAGACGAAGGAATAAAATGGGCGGTGGGTGGCGGCGGCGGCGGAGGGTGGCAACAATGATGGTTGGTGGCGAATGGTGGCAGGTGGTGGCGGTGGAGGTGGCTTTGGCGAATGGTAGCGGCGGTGGCATTGGTGAGTGGTAGTGGTGATGGGTGGCGGTGGTCGACAGTGGCGGCGGCGACAACGGGCGGTGGCGGCAACGCCCGGTGGTGGTGATGAAGATGATAGAGGGAATGGAATAAAAAAAACAAGGGTGTGGATTGAATGAATTTGAAGTTTTTACATATCAATGGTGATTCCATTAACTTGACCAACCAAGCATGTTTTTTTCATTCTCTCATAATAATCCATTCTATTATGCCTCTCATTCTACATATCAACCGTACAAAGTTTATGAATTTTCAGTTAGAAATATACATTTATAGTCCTGAGATGTTGGTCCAGTAGAGACGCAGATTCGTTCCCGCTTAAGCCATTTTCGAGGGACATCTTTGTGAAGGGATGAATCAGGGCTTTAATCCCGGGTTCGAACCTGACGGGAGGCGAGGGTTTATGGATTCCATCTGGTTCTCGCACATCAGAGGGGCATGGTCTCATGAGAATCGAGGAGTCGTCCTTGAAAATAGCCCCAAATAAAATGGGTTTACACGTGAGATTTTTTTCCCTCTAAAAAAAAGAGAAAAATGCAATTTGTGTCCCTGTGGTATGTCCCAAACATCAACCTGAGCCCCTAAATTAAATTTTTGGTTTTTTGAGCCCCTGACCTTATGAATTCATAACACTTTGAGTCCATGCCGTCAGTTTAACTGTTTGAGGCAGTGGTAAGACTGTCTTTTGACATATATTAATAACACTTTGCGTCCCTATGGTATGAGTGAAATATCAACCTGAGCCCCTAAATTCATTTTTTGCTTTTTTCTTAAGAAATCTAATAATTCAAATTAACTCTTTTATTTTTAAATAAATGCAATATAATAATTAAATGTATACTATATATATCAAATTATTAAAGCCTAAATTCTCTTTTATTTTTAAATAAATGCAATCTAATAATTAATTCTTTTTAAACAAATGCAATATAATAATTAAATGTATACTATATATAACAAATTAGCAAATTATTAAAGCCTAAATTCTTTTTTATTTTTAAATAAATGCAATCTAATAAATGCAATATAATAATTAAATATATACTATATATAACAAATTATTAAAGCCTAAATTCTCTTTTATTTTTAAATAAATGCAATCTAATAAATGCAATATAATAATTAAATGTATACTATATATAACAAATTATTAAAGCCTAAACTGTATATTAAATGTAAACTTTTAATACATACAATACAGAGACAAAACGTCATACCAACTTCATAGACTTGACGGAACTTACAGACTCGATAACAAAAGACCGTAACATGCAATACAAAGACAAAACGTCAAAGATCCACAAGCAATTGTGGATCTTTACTGAGGGTGCACTTCGGAATGTAGCAGATATGAATGAATATAACCTCAGTGTAGGTAATTACATATCTGCCACTGGGGGTATATTCATTCATATGAATGAATATAACCCAAGTGGTAGATATGTAATTAGCGAGCTTTGGAATTTCAAGGAAAATCGAAGAGCTACACTGGGGTTATATTCATTCATATCAATAACTTCCTTATCTGCACCGCACCATCTTCTAGGAGGTTGTCAAGTGTTCTCGCCTTCGTAGTTGGTGTTTTGCGTATCTTTACATCCGCAGCCTTTCTGTACAACAAAACACATTCAAATGAGGAACATATTCAATCCGAAACTGACCCGATCAGTTCTTAATATGAGGAACCCAAATCATCGAATCAAACCAAAAATCAATATGATGAACACACAAGAATCAAAACCAAAACACATTGAAAACCACTGATCCGATCAGTTCTTAATATGAGGAACCCAAATCATGGAATCAAACCAAAAATCAATATGATGAACCCACAAGAATCAAAACCAAAACACATTGAAAACCTCTGTTTTGATACCCTAAACCCTAAACCCTAAACCCACAAGAATCAAAACCAAAACACATTCAAAACCTCTGTTTTGATGCATTTTGAACAATATACTCAGTTGATACATCAAACCCAAAATCAACCCTCTGTTTTTTCAAAATAAACCCAAAATCATCGAATGGAACCCAAAATCAACCCTCTGGTTTTTTCAAAATCAACCCAAAATCATCGAATGGAACCCAAAATCATCGAATGGAACCCAAAATCAATCCTCTGTTTTTTTTCAAAATCAACCCTCTGTTTTTTCAAAATCAACCCAAAATCATCGAGTGGAACCCAAAATCATCGAATGGAACCCAAAATCAACCCTCTGTTTTTTTTTTTTCAAAATAAACCCAAAATCATCGAATGGAACCCAAAATCAACCCAAAGTCATCGAATGGAACCCAAAATCAAACCCAGAATCAACCCTCTGTTTTTTCACAATATAAACACATTCAAATCATCGTGAAGATGAACCTGTCCTGTTCAATGATGAAGATGTCCGATGAAGATGATGAAGATGATCTGTTGATCTGTTCGATGAAGATGATGATGATCTTGGGAGTTTGGAGAGATATTGGGAGTTGGGAGAGCTGTTGATGATGATAATGAAACTGATTGTCTGCTATTAAGTGTAGATATTAAGGGTGGTGGATATTATGGACTTTTCACAACTGTCAAACGGTAAAACTGACGGAACACTGACGGCAGGGACTCATACTGTTATGAATTTATAAAGTCAGGGGCTCAAAAAACCAAAAATTTAATTTAGGAGCTCAGGTTGATGTTTGGAACATACCACAGGGACGCAAATTGCATTTTTCTCTAAAAAAAGAGTAAACTTCTGTTTTGCTCCCTGTGGTTTGGTCACTTTAACGGTTTTGCCCCAAACCTTTAAAAATAGCCATTTTACTCCCTGATGTTTTGGTTTTGTTGCCAGTTTGCTCCCCGCGGGGAGCAAAATGGAAACACAAACAATTTGGATGGAGTTAGAGGCGGGGAGCAAACTGGCAAAAAAACCGAAATATTAGGGAGAAAATGGCTATTTTTAAAGGTTTGAAGCAAAATCGTTAAAGTGACCAAACCACAGAGAGCAAAACGGAAGTTTCCTCAATATACATTATATATTATATAATACTCTAATTTATAACATTTGTATGCATTGATACTTGTACTTTTGGCTTTCTTTATGGTACAGTTGTTTTTCTTGAAACCATGGGTTGAGTTGTTGATATGTACGTTTTTCTCTCCCTCTCTTAAAAAGCGAGACTGTCATTCTTTCTCTCTCTCTCAACATCTGATTCTCTCTCTAAAAATCTCCACTATGGTTGCGCCATTGTTGCCGGTTTTATAAGCACCGATGTGTTGGCCTTCGGCCGGTGGTGATAAAGTAGTGTGGTGGCGGTCATTGGGGTGCATCCTCCTTTTGCCGCCATCTCCGCCATTGTTTATGTTGGTGGTGGTTGGTGTTTTTGGGCGTTTTGGTGTTTTCTGTGTTGCCGGCTCACTTGGTTGCATATTTGTGAGCTTTCTCTTAGACCAAATTTTGGTTACATCTTGCACACTACTTAAATGTTATGTAAACTTTTGAATCTTAATATGAATATGATATGTTCAGACTTGATTTGGATGTTGTCTTTTATCAACTTGATATTATAAACCATGTATCAATCAATTTAAACTTTTTATTAGAATGATTTGGTTGCATATTGCATATAGACCAGCTCATGTATTGGCTTTTGATTCTTTACAAGGATATCATATGTATTGAGGATGAATTACTTTAACAGATCACACTTCAAGTATCCTGCATATATACCCATTACAGCTAGCTTTCAAAAGTTTCAGATGTTTAATGAGAATTTAATATCCTGCTATATTAATGGGCGTATATTATATATGAATTTTTGTGCTACTCACGAGTTCCTCATCACTGTTGAAGAAGGTTCCATTAGAGGATTCAGCTCACATGTTGCACATTACTTGGCCTTGAATGGTTTACTTGATGGAAACCTCAAGGTATATGCCTAAATTCTATTTTAAACTATATAAAACATATTAGACAAAGTGATTTATTATTGTGGATTGTTTATCTTTAATTTCAATGGAGAGCTATGACATTACCTGATCGATGTATCGAACATGGAGATCAAACATACCAGATTGAGGAGGCTGGTAACGCCCAAAACATATTACCGATTTTGTGATACTCTTGATTGTGTTCTTCGGGTCCAAAACTGATTTTAAAGGTCGATGATAGTGGGCGTACGCTCATCTGAGATCTGATTCGGTTATTTATGATATTCTGGGTTAGATTCGTTGTTGTTGATGGTAGTGAATGATGATGGTCTTTTCTTAGAGCCGGTATGTTTTATTCTTTCTCAGCATCGGTGATGTTCATTTTGGTAACATTGTTGCGCTTTTGTTTTTTCTTGGTGGTTGTAAATGATGGTGGTTGCTTTTTTTTGTGTTTTTGTAATTTTGTGTTTCACCATTGAGATATGACCATTGTTTCTTAGTGCCGGAGATGTTTTGTGAATGGTTGTCAATAATGGTGATGGTGGGTGTAAAACCTTAAAATTTCTTTTGGAGGTGGTTTCTGTTTAGATTATTAACGTTTGAGTTTTGTGTTGGGTTGGGTTGCATTTAGCGAAAATATGGAGGTCTAGAAAGTGTTATTGGCGGCTGAAATATTTTTACACAAATTAGGGTTTGTTTCAGCTCTTAAAATTTGGGTGTGGGCTTAACAGATCTGCATTGGACTTACATTGATGATGAACAATTGAACATGGTGATGAACAATTGAACATGGTGATGAAGGAAAGAAACTTAGATGTATAATTGTGAATGGTATCGATATTCAATAACAAGATATTATAACAAAATAAAATGAACTCTGGTTATTAGAGTTGAGAGGAGAGATACAAGACATGGTTTTGGTATTAGAGAAATTAGTTTAGGAAAAGTGTGGTGGTTTTTGATATTAGAGTATATGCTTTGATTGTGTTTTTGCTATAGGCTGCATCAAATTAAGTTAACACTACAATTGGTATACAAGCATGAGACATCAATAAATTGTTATCAATTTAGGAATATGACGGTTTACCAAGTTCAGTCCTGTCGATGAGCGCGGGTATCGCTTTTGGACAATCATTGGTGTTTAAGAAAGCGTGTTCCCGCTGAGACACTATCTTATGTAATTAACTCAATGGATGCGACTCAATGGCAATCGATTGAATATAAATATAAATATAGCCCCCATCGCATCACGGCGGATTGCGTTTCTAGTTTATACGAATCCCTATCATTTCTATTTATATGTATCGATTGCAAGTTCTCTCTTTTTGTTATGCCTTTATAGAATCTCGAGTCATCTTAAGCACTTTAAATTACTTGTATTTCTTTAGATCTCCCAATTCTTCTTTGTCTGCAATGTGATCTTCTCGTTATGTCCTAAACAACCTCTAAAAAGTAAAAAAGTGAAAAAAAATTGCAACTTTTTTGGCTTTAAGTGCCTTCAAATTTTGTATTTTTATCAAAAAGATCCACAATATTTTATTTTATCCCTCCAACTTTACCATTTTGAAAGAACAATTATCCTTTTCAATAATCTAATCGACACAGAACATGTGTTTCTGCAAGACATGTTTTTTCTTTTTTTGGTTTTTCCATAACATGTTTTTTTAATGTAAATTCCATTGTGTCCAGATCTTCTGATTTGAAACACCTTTCTTGAATTTCACAATTAAAATCCCAAATTTTGCTTTGTTACATTTATAGGGTTCATAAAATTCTCATATTTTTTCAAATTTTCACACTGTTTGGGTTAAAGAATTCATCAGGGTTCATATCAGTTTCATCTTTTTTTTTTTTTTCAATTTTTCATCCTGTTTTCAGTTAAAGAATCCATTAGGGTTCATAAAAATCACCTCTTTTTCCAATCTTTCATGCTGTTTGAGTGTTTTCAGTTAAAGAATTCATAAGGGTTGATAAAAAATTCTCCTTTTTTCAATCTTTCATGCTGTTTTCAGTTAAAGAATTCATTAGGGTTCATAAAAAATATCATCTTTTTTCAATCTTTCACGCTATTTTCACTTAATCTCCCAATGTTGAAGCAGATTCTCAACAAGCTCCCCAAAAAACCCATAAAGTCTGAATCTTTAGAAGACCCTTCAATCACAAAACCAAACCCACCAAAAAGATCATCATCTGCAGTGTTCCCATCAAGCATATTAACAGGAATTGAACCACTTATACCCTTCAAAGATGCCCCAATTTCCGAACAGATGTCATTGTTCATCAGTAAGTTAAGCCTCTGCTGTATGGTATTTGATTTCAATGATCCTAGTAAAAACCCAGAGGAAAAAGAGCTCAAAAGGTTAACATTACTCGAATTACTCGACTTTATCACATCCGGGCAGGCTCCGAAATTCTCGGAGCCTGCAATCTTCGCATTATGTAAGATGTGTTCTGTTAATCTGTATAGAATCTTCCCGCCAAATTATCGAAACAATCGATGTTCGAGAGGTAAAAACAAAGGAGAGAAACAAGAAAATGAAGTCGACGAGCCCTCATTTGATCCCGCGTGGCCACATTTGCGAATCGTATACGATGTATTACTTGAATATGTTGCATCTTCTTCGGTTGAGCCAAAGGTTGCTAAAAAGTATATAAACCATTCGTTTATTTTACAACTGCTTGACCTTTTTGAATCTGAAGATCCTCGGGAACGCGGGTGTTTAAAGGCGATAATGCATAGAATTTACGGCAAGTTTATGGTGCACCGACCGTTTATTCGGAAAAGTATAAGTAATGTGTTTTATAGGTTTGTTTTCGAAAGCGAACGGCACAATGGGATAGCGGAGTTGTTAGAGATTTTCGGCAGTGTGATCACGGGTTTTTCGTTGCCGTTGAAGGAAGAACACAGGATCTTTCTATGGAGGGTTTTGATCCCGTTGCATAAACCGAAGTGTTTAGGGGTTTATTTTCAGCAGTTGTGTTATTGTGTATCGCAGTTTATTGAAAAGGATCCGAAGTTAGCTAGCATGGTGATTCGGGGGTTGTTGAAGTATTGGCCGATTACTAATAGTCAGAAAGAAGTGATGTTTTTGGGGGAGATTGAAGAGATTCTCGAAGCGATTAGCATGGTCGAGTTTCAGAGAATTATGGTTCCTTTGTTTTGGCGGATTGGCTGCTGCATTACTAGTTCGCATTTTCAGGTATGAACAACGATTCGGTACCTAACTGCAAACGGGTCGATTTGGGTTGTGTTGTAAATTTGGTCAAACGGGATGGGTTGAAACATTTAGCTAAAAAGGAAACTGGTCAAACATGCATAACGTTTCGTTAAAGTTATTAATAATATAGTAATTTTAAGAGTATGTTATTTAAGCGTTGTCTGTAACTTTATCTTGAGGCCTTTTTTTTATTTTTTATTTTTTTTCTTTGTGTCGGGGGTCTCTCTGGAAGCGGCCTCTCTATCCCTATGGATGGAGGTAAGGTTTGCCTACATCTCACCCTCCCCAGACCCTACAAGTAGCTTTGCTATTTGTGGGATTTACTGGGCATGATTGATTGACTATGGATAAAAGGTGTTTGTGGGTCGGTTTTATCTGACCCATTTTGACCTGCATCAACATTTCTTTTGACTTAACGTGAACCTGTTTTGACCCGTTACAAATCAGCGATTGCCGTCATGTTCACTGTTTTGTGCTATGGCCATAATGTAAAGGGGTTGTTCAACGATTTTCTTTTTA
The DNA here is from genome assembly GCF_002127325.2 of Helianthus annuus. Classification (NCBI taxonomy): domain Eukaryota; kingdom Viridiplantae; phylum Streptophyta; class Magnoliopsida; order Asterales; family Asteraceae; genus Helianthus; species Helianthus annuus. Next base: position 117,215,926 of record NC_035445.2, on the reverse strand, counting down.
TTTTTATTTCTGCGAAAACTATGGTTAGTTTGAAACGAAAAGTCAAGTCCAATGAGTATGCAAAATCATGTTCACTGTTTTGTGCTATAGACTAGTTTATTATTACAAATAAGCTAAGTAGTATATGGTTAAACACATACCTTTACGGTTTCAAATAGATGTGACAAGACAACGTGCTGGTTGCCGGGTCTGGGTCAAAACGGATCACTTTAGGGTGGTTGAAATGGGCCTGGTTAGGTTGGATTGACCCATAAACACTTTTTTATCCATTTAAAAATTAAAATAATTATACATGTTTTAAACAAAACAATTTAGGAGGTTGCTTTGATTAAAAATAGATTTTAGGCGACTTTGATTCTTTGAATTACGTTTGACCTGTTCCCTTTTTATCTAAATTTTGTGATTCGACCCGTTTTAGATAAATAAATAAAAACCCCAAAAATCAACCAATTAATAAGTAAACTCGTTGAAATCGCACCTCTAGTCCCCTAGCTTCCAACGCATCCTCTACTTTTGTTGACAAAACTTGACGAATTATTACGGTTTCAGGTGGCAGAAAAGGCGTTGCTTTTATGGAACAACGACCAAATCTACAATCTAATCGGACACAATCGAGAAGTGATCTTACCCATCATTTTTCCAGCACTGGAAATGAACATGCAAAATCATTGGAACCAATCAGTCCTAAACTTAACACACAGTGTGAGAAACGTGATGACAGAGATGGATAACATGTTGTTTCTGGCCTGCTTTGCGCGTTTCTTGGAGGAGCGGGAAAAAGAGAGTTTTGAAACAGAGAAAAGGAAGGAAGCGTGGGCTCGCCTCGAGAATGCTGCAAGTCTTCAGCCAGTATCATGGAATACTACGGCGGTTCTGGTAATGATGCCACCCCTAAGTTAATTTTTTCTGATTCATTGTTGTAGTGAGTTTATATGATGGAAAATGTTAACACGGTTACTCGTGGATTATTATTAAGATTAAAGTAATGCCGTTTTGTCCATTATTCTTTCGTCACGACACGCGCTTTCTTTTTACCGTGTTAAGATCAAGGGTCGACGTGATTCAACCTACGAAACCAGGAAAAACGAAGCAACTGATCAGATGACGGGTTTAGAAAGTTTGATATCTAGTTAACGATTATAATCGTGTATACTAGTATGTGGTGTACGGTTATTTGTATACCTTCACTTGACGAAGGTGCGTAAGGATTTATTCAAAGGTACAAAGGAAGGCTTGTTTCTAGTGTTGAGCCATGTTGGAAAAGTGACTTCAACTTCCTCCCAAGTTGAAGATTACGTGCTCTTTCACGCGAGCTTTCTCAACGGGAAGATGAGGAAGACCCGTGACAAGGGGTGTCCAAGAGAACAACAGTTGTGACGCCATTCGTTAAAGAAATCGTGTTGGACCGGAAGGTATAGAGATGTGGTGTGCTGAACTATATATTGGATCTATATGTGAAAGACAATTTATTAGAAACATTGCTAATGACATGATTTTATAGGGTCACACGTTGAGCAATTACACATTTACACTAACTAAAGTTTAAATGTGATTTTAGCGTGAACAAACTGATTAACATTATGTGGCTTAAGGACAAGATCAAGAGATGCCTTGAAGATTGTATGGCTATATATGACGTCATGAACTCAGATCATCCATTATCGTTTTACAATTTTTCAGTTAACGTCACTACTATGTCATAAAGTACCTGTCACCTTATCACTTTTTTCACTAACCCTCTTTATAGTTTTCAGTTTTCACTATCAACTACCCATTAAAATAATACTAATTTTAAATAAGTAAAAAAAGAAAATTATTTGGTTGATTGAAAAGGCATGGCCTACCATCCCAACCCCTATCTTCCTCACGCCACCCCCTCCCACGGTGTTTAAGTCCCCATCACCCCCATTCACAATCAGTGGCGGATCTAGACCAAAATTTAGGGGTAACGTTCAATTTTTTTTTTACCGTACATCATGCAATATAAACGAAACATTAATAGAAACACGATAATAAATAAATTTAAACACATACATAATAGATTTCTCCTCTTCGGTTTTTGAAAGCTTGAAATTGAGTCGTTACATATCTTCTTTTACTTTATCAAAAGTTTCTCTTTTGACCATACATATTAGATCATTGTTCAGATACTCCTCACCCATTTGATTGCGTAAATCCATCTTGATAAACTGAATTTTAGTAAAACATCTTTCAATGGTTACGGTTGCAACCGGTAAAACCAATGCTACCTTCAATGTTCGATAAACCAAAGGAAAAGTATTATGTTTTCCGGTTTCCACTATTACACGAGCAAGGTCATACAATCCATTCAACTTTGCAAATGTATCATCTTCTTTTAAAGTGTGATAAAAGATCGTAATCAATCATTCAATTGCACATAAAGTTATAAACCTTAATCAGTTACACAAACCCTAATCAATTTACACATAAACCCTGAAGGGAATGAGCATTGAATAATTGTATTATGTTGTGGGGTTGGACTTTTAATTAGTTTGGGATTTTAATTAAACTTTCAGATAATAAGGGTGTTGTGCTATCGACAGTGACGGAACCAAAACTTTTTAATAAAGAGTTGAAATATTTTACATTCTCAAGCGTATGTTGGTTAGTTTTAACTAACACTCTATGTCTTACATACATGAGAACGTTTTTATCAAGATATCAATGATATATTTATGTGATTAAAATTCTTTATTATAAAAGGACCGTAAAACTATATAATGATAATAAATTAAAAAAAGACAAATCAAACAAAAAATTAAAATCTTTTGTATTAGGTTAAATAAATTATTAAGTAATATGCAAATAAATGTAAACATAAAGAAATATTTTTTTTCTATGATAAAGGAACCGTAAAACTATAGAATGATAATAAATTAAAAAAAGAAAAAATCAAACATAAAAAATTAAAAATTTTTATATTAGGTTACATAAATTATTAAATAATAGGAAGAAGTATTTTTTTTACTATGACTGAAATTTAATCAGTGAAATTTACTTCTTTTACCCTTCACATTAAAAACTTAAATAAAAGATTTCATTTTCAGGTTTAAAAGTAGGGCTATTAACTTTTACAAAAGGCCCACTTCATCATATTAGGTTAGGCCTTTTTTTTCGTTTCTTCTTCTTCTTACCATTTATAGAGCCATTGCCGCTGCAACATTGCCGGTGCAGGCGTCTACCGAACAGGCTCCATTTATTCAAACTTCAGTCTGATTCCGCCGATGACTAGATAGGAGGGGTAGCACAATATATTTTTAGGGGTAGCGAAATACGAAAAACATCCAAAATATAATTTTTCTTACACTTCGAGCGAAAAGTTGAGGGGTAGCGGGGGCTACCCCTGCTTCAAAGGCAGATCCGCCCCTGTTCACAATGCCACATCACCTGGACATTATACCATAGTGCACAGTCTTAAGTGGGGAGCATGTAACAACTTATCAAGCTTAGAGCATCGATGATGACCCTAAAAAATATGTGACTATGTGAGTATGAGAGTATGTTTAGTTATATTATAAGGAATGTTGTTAGTGTTTTTGAGTGGTTACGAGTGGAGATGAGAGAAAATATATATGGAAAAAGAATCTGGAGAGAGAAAACCTTATCAACTTTTTAATATTTTTGAAATGGCTGTTAGAGGAGGAGGGAGAAAAAGTAATGATAAATGTATAAAAATATTATTTAATTAAAAAGAAGAGAGAAAAAGTAGTTATTTTTAGTGCAAATACATAGATATAGATAAAGAATTCATTGACGACTTCTATGTTTGGAATTTTGAGAGGTAGGTTATTGAAAATAAGGTTAAGGGTGTACAGGATGGAAGCGGTAAACGAGCACGGATGGTCTTATAGGTAACGAATAAAATATGTGAATGCTTTATGTATTGCATTATTACATAACATACAGATGGATTATGGAACAAGAATGGGCCAGACAAATACAAATCCACGTCAAAACCGCACTCTGACCTCCCCTTCCCTTTTTCATTCATCAATTCTCCCCAATTTCCATTTCTAGAGAGAGAAACATACCTTCTTTAGAGAAAGAAAGTCGTTATTATTCGATCTTCTTCTTCGCAACCAAAAATTTAGGCCTTCTCGCTGTTCGATCGATTGCAAGCTTCTCGTTACTTCATCATCCTTCATCATGTAAGATTAGATACTTCTGGATTAACAAAATCTATTATATGATTTATATCGTTCGTTCCTTATATGATTTATATATTGATCTAGTTTGTATGCGTTTGATTGTTTCTGGTTCGTGTGTTGCGTTGAGGTCTGATTGTTCGTAATTTAGGTTGTAATTGTGATCGTTAGATAACGAATTCGATTTTTCGTGAATTTTGTGTGCATCTATATTAAGAATTGGAATCGGAATCTGTAAATATTGATATATATGTAAGTGTATTTGTTGTGCAAATTTATTGTTTCTTGAGTATGCACATGCTTGTTTTTCACTTTTAAGAAATCAATTAGGTAATCTGTTACTCCACAAAAATTGAGGATTTAGTGTTGTGGATATTGAATTTGTTCCTGTTAATCAGCGTGCCTCTTATCATAATCATAAGAAGTAGCCTCTGGTAAATTATAGTTTCTCAATTGGCGAAGTTTTGTGTATGATGTGGTGAATGAGCAATTAGGAACGAGGATCATAGTCTCTGAACAGTTTATGAATATTCATATATACCGATTTCTTCTGGAGTGAATACGCCATTTCTTTTGTGTTTTAAACTCTTTGATTTTTAGACATGTGCACATAATTGCTTCTATTTAAAAAGTAGTCGTAACATGTGTATTACTATTGAATTCTACTGCTCGTTAAACTATGACCGTCACTTTTTGGCCTGCTAGACTTGCTACCAACTAAGTCATATTTTAATATGACATGCATCTGTGAAATGCTGATGAGCGATAATTCATTTTACACTATGTGTCAAAGAAGGTTATTCAAGTAGTAAGGTGTGAATGCATCTAAATAGGTAGAGAATTATGTGGATTTTGGTCTTCAGTTGGGATCTAGTGGAGAATATCAGGTAATGTGCTCAATTGTATATGAGTTTCTTTTGGCTGGTATAGTCATATATGTTATGAATTAGGCAATCTAGCGAATGAAGCATCATGCAACCGCTTTATCCTGCATCTTTCTTAATACTTAAAATTAGGCAATCTAGCGAATGAAGCATCATGCAACCGCTTTATCCTGCATCTTTCTTAATACTTAAAGATGCCGATGACTTGGTGTCAAGATACCTTAGAGCTATTTCGTTATGTTAATGTGACATTACCACATATTAAATTGTTGTAACATACGCTGAGCCTGTGTTTCATGATTTTTTTTTCTCTTTTGTTTGATACACGAGAAGTCATTTGTGAGCTAAGAGAATGAAGGCAAGGTCATCATCGTTGAATCCATACGCTACTTCATACATCCCACTCTCTAGAAGAGGAGCAACCGACGAAAGCAAAACCTATGATCACGGGAATGCTACACTAAACCAGTCACCAAGATATTCCGAGAATCACGATACCGTGCCCGAGAGTCCCCATAGCTTGAAACTCAAGAACCATTCCGGTTTCGGTTCTTACGGTTCCTCATCACATACCGCAGAGTTAGCCGGAAAACAGGCTCTGGGATATCGATCATGACATGAATTTGGCGTATCTTCAGATGGTTTTTCCCGGTGTTTCTGATGAGTCTCTTTCTAGTGTCTATACTGCATGCAACGGTGATATTGAAGCTGCAGTTGAAATGCTGAGTCAACTTGAGGTAAGAGCTAATGTCACGCACACACACACATAGGTCTGTAAACGAACACGAACATATAATCGAACACATTTTCTTTTGTTCATGATCGTTTATTAAGTAAACGGGCATGTTCGCGTTCGTTCGTTTAAAACGTAAACGAACATAAAGAAACAAACTTAAACGAACACAGTTTAACAAACAATAAACAACACAAATGAACATAATTGAAGAAACCTAAATGAACATAATTTACTAAATATAAACGAACATAAATAATTTTTATGTAAATTAGTGATTAATACGATAAATTCCATTGAAAACCCCATTTTTATTACTAGAAAGCCCAATTACCAATTAGTTATATTTATATACTTTTAACTAGTTATGTATTTTAATTGAAACCGAACATAAACAAATTGAACAAACATAACTGAACGAACAAAACGTGTGTTCATGTTCGCTCGTTCAATTAGATGAACAAAAAGCGGTGTTCATGTTCATTCGTTTATTAAATAAACGAACATAAACGAACTTCCCGCCGAACAAGTTCACGAACAGTTCATGAACGTTCGGTTCGTTTACAGGCCTACACACACACAGGCCCTACAATGTATTTTTGTGCTCCTTTTGGTAACTGGATTAACTGCAATTTTGCAGCTGCATAGCGGTGATTTCACAGAGAATCTTCCGGATTCTCTAGATATCGGTGATGTATCAGAAGCGGATCATCTAGTGAAGGCGGATCTCAAAAACTGAAGAAGGTGGTTGTTGCTGAAGGCAGTTGGTGGAACCACACACCGTCTCCGAAGTAAAAACCTACAAATGTTATACTTTCTATGGCGTTAACCGTTTCTGTGTATATTTCTGGTGAATTTTGGGAAAAACTCTCGGTTATACAAGTAGAGAAATATAGAGTTGCTTTGATTGTTTGTATAGATTGTGAGATTGTTGCTTGTGTTGGAAATTGTTTTTTGGCAATGTGGTGGGTCGGTAAGGAAAGTTCTTAGTAATGCAAGTAAACTGTGCCGTTTTCGTTAAAATTGAAGTCGGTTTCTCATACGAATATAGTTGTGTATGCATGATTGAAAACTGTAGTCTTGTGCAGAAGTTTATGTGAAGTATGTTTGGAGTAGTGTGGTTATTGAATTGGTAGCATTTCTTTTGTGTGAAACAATTCACAGTCGGGATTATTACCAGCTCCAATACTCCATATGGTTTTGTAGACCTGTTGTAGTATTGGAATATTGTATTACAACTGGCGCGCATTCTCATGCATGTCCGTAATAAGCCAATAGGGTTGGAAAGTTGGTGGTGGTTTTGTGAAGGGTCGCCACACGAGTCTGACCGAGTGTTGGGTCTGATCAGTATGGGTGTTCAGCATGCGTGCCATATGTACGCGCGACTGGCAGCTATGTATTGGGTCAGACACTTGGTCCTTGGGGTGTGTTTGTGATATGGTGTGGGCAGTGTGGACCTGGGCGAATGAGTCCTTGGGAGCGACAGGCAACCTATGGTTAAGCGGGTGTATAATATTTGATATTCGCATACAACTAGATTTAGGTGTAATTTTAGATATGTAGAACTAGTGTGTGATGTTCTAAAAAATAAATATAAAAAACTAAAGTCATGACAAAACATTTACGTAACATAAAAACCCTAATAAATTAAAATAATAGATATGTGAAGTACTACTATATGAGAAATCTTAAATAAAATAATTACACGTTATGCAACTCCCTATTGGTATTGTAAAGGGGGTAAGATTGTCTTGCAATAATGTGCAACTATATGAGAATCTATAATTAAAATAAAAACGTCACATATAGCAATAGAAGATGACTTTGTGTGTCAGTTGAGGATGTCAGAGAGTGAAGGAGAGAAAAAAAAAAGAGATATAAGGTGTGCCAATGAGGTGGTGGTGAGTGGTAAGGAAGAAAATTGGTGTTTTAAGGGACCCAAGTTCTATTCCTTGTTAGCGAACAATCGATAAAACAAAGAAAACGTTGAACACGGTGATTTGTGGGGGACGAAATCCCACGACTCTTTTCTGTTTTTTTATTAACTCAACTTACTAATTACAAACGTAAATCACGATCTATATATATAGACTCCTTTCTTGCAAAACAAGCCTACCTATTTTGACTCAAACTCTAATTCCTTTGACCGACTCAAAACCAAATCCTAACTAATTTCTATTACTTAAAAATTCAAAACTTAAACTTAGAATGTCAACAGTTCATAATTGTTGCTGGATTGCTTTATCTTCCAAGCTAACTTGTAAGCCCAATAAACATCCCAACAAGAAATTACAGCCCAACGAGGTTAAGTCCAACAAT